>NW_028256116.1:22500-36320 GCF_971803275.1 Cyanistes caeruleus | reverse complement strand
ACTCCTCCTCCAGTTGGATGCCCTAAAGGCAAAGATCATGGATTGAGATAAGAACAATTTACTGGAAACAGCAGTAAGATAAGAAAACAACAGCAACAATATTAATAACAAAGGTGCAAGGCAAAGAAGCAGTTTACATGGAAAGTCCACAACAATACCAGATCTTCCCTGGCACATTTTCACCCGACCAGAAAGAACCCCTTCTCCTCAGAAGCCAAAGAAAGTATCTTCCTTTGGCCTCCTTGACTGACAGAATATTATCTGGGCCTTAGCCATGCCCCCTCCTGGCTACTGTCCTGGCTGAAACCAGAATGCATGATATTTTGTGTATCAAGAATAGAATTAGCCTACTGTGCTGTGTTCAGAAATGTTTTAGCTTGAGACCTGAGGTTTAAAGCAGGACAGTTCTTGCTGACTGCTCCCAGCTTAGCAAAGGACTCATTTGATGGTTAAAATCCTTGTCCATACCTATTTCCCAGTATCTATCTATCTGCATATCCCTTTATCCAGCTATCTACCCATCAATGTATCTGTCTATCCAGCTGTTAATTTCAGCTGCTGTCCTCAATACTTTCTCCACTGATACTGTCAGGGAGAGGGCAGTTTAGTGATTAAGTAACAAATGTACCTCTGAGAGCCTAAAGTGAGGACACACCATGTTTGCTCAGGGCCTCTAAAGGCAGGAGTGAGGGAAAACTTCCCTCTGTGAGGGCTGGATACTGTTTGGGAAATGACCATAAGGAGATCTTGTGGGAAATCAGAGCTAGCGCTGAAACACTTTCTTCCTTACAAACTGTTCTGCTTTCTCTGGTTCCTAGGAGTCGATCAGACCTGGCAGAAGGCCCCTGTGTAGCTGGAGGGATTGAATTTGCCCCAGAAAATCTACTTCCAATCTCATTCCCCGTCCCACAGGCTTGCCAGTTTAAGGACCCCTGTCTGGGAATCCCCATGCTGCTTTTGCTTTCCAGAACCCCACTGCCAAGGGGTTTTCCACAAGCAGGTCAAGCAGGTCAGAATTTTTGTTTTCGTAAAATTAATTATTAACTTTGGCTACAATATATACTGGTGAAATTTCTGGTCTCCTAAGAAATACTTTAAAAAACAACTGAATTGATTTTTCCCAGTCCTCTATTATATCCTAAAAACAACAACAACAACAAAAAGTACTTCAGTAGCAGCTCTAATCAAGGATATAAAAGATCAAGGAAAAAGAACAACAAGCTTTATTTGTCTCTTTAAGATAGTGAACAAACAGCAAGACAGTGACTTCAGGCTTTAAACTACGTTACTTTGGCACTCCAAACAGCAGTCAGAGATGTTTTCTCCTTCTAATTTTACAAGCTGCTTTCAAAAACAGACTTACAACTCCCAATGCTTATCTTGCTATCCTGTGTCCAAAGCAAATGTCCTCACACTTCAGGAGCTGTCACAGCTCCCTCACCTTGCTTGAAACTTGTGCAAATTTGACAAATTCTACGTGTGAAGTACACGTTTGCTACAAACACCTCTGCCAGCTCCACAGCAGACCTCAGACAAAAGCTGCAAGCAGCAAGGAGAGGGATGGGCAGCCAGAGGCACGTGGAGGAGAAGTGCTGTGCCCTTTGTGGCAGGTGGAGGATGATAAAACGCGAGGACCGCAGCTGCACCCAGTGCCCGGCTGCAGGCAGGAGGGCAGTGGATGGACCCACAGACAGACAGACAGACAGACAGACAGACAGACAGACACCTGCAGAAAAATACAGCCCACCAAAACTGCGGAAGGTGTCTAATTAAGCTCCCCTTCCCTGAAAAGCTGCCGCTAGGTAAGCAAAACTGTTTAAAACATGTTCATCATTAAAGTGTCCCCCGACAGCAGGATGCGGCAGCAGACTCGGCGACAGAAGGGAGAAGAAGAGAGGCATATGGACCCCAGCCCTGTCCCCTGCTGACAAGCTGCCTCGCTGCAAGCCCCCTTTTCACTGTCGTCCGTGCGTGCAGCAGATTGCAATGGCCCAACTTTCCCATCTGTATCCCAGGCCTGTGCCCCCGACAATGTGGCAGCCATGCAGTTTTCATCAGGCGGGGAGCAGGGGAGGGGGAGGCTGCGGGCAGGGGAGGGTGGGAGGAGAAGGGGGAGATATTAACCACCAATAATCACAATGCTATCCATAATGCATTGTCTCCATGAGATTACATGGTATATTTCCAGTGGGGATTAGCCCATCCATCACAGCCCTTTATTGGCCCTTTTTTTGTTGTATAAAGCCCAAACACTGTCGTAAAATTCTAAACCGCTTAATTGCTGTGCTGTAAAAATTTGCATATCAGAGATATGTCATTCCTTCGTTAAATGGCACTAGGCATTTGTTACAAGGTCCCAACAATTGCAGGAGAGCACCCCAGAAAAAGGTCACCCCTTGGCATTATGCAAAGTTCTCTGCTGAATTCTAATCTGCCTCAATTACATCTTGAATGTATTGCAACTTAATGGATTTTGATTTTCTGTGATTCAAACTCCCTGGGCTCAGAGAGCCCTTGCTTCATCTGATCAGACAAGGTAAGCAACGTGACAGTGACCTTATGGTCTCTATTTCTGTAAGGTGTGTAAAGCTTGACTCCAAAAAGATGTCTTCCTAAGCCTAAGAGTGATCCTTGGTGCAAACTTCCCATGATGGACATATGTCTTGCTTTCGTAGATTTATAGCCAGTAGAGAGTACTACAGCCATTGCATTGCCACTTCAAATATTCATCATTAATATCAACCCAAAGTTAGATGTATATACATGTGTACTAACAAAAAGGATAATTATAGTAATGAGCAGCTTTTAACCCATAGATCTGAAAGATTCCTTACAAAAGCAAGAAAATATCATTGTCCTGAATTTGCACCCTCAAAAACTGGCTTTGAAGAGCTGGTTTGAAGCCAGGGGCACCCTGCAGACCCCAACATGAGCACTGCTCTCAGCAGCCCCAGCAGTTCCGCTCTGCTTCCTCCCATCTGCTTGCCAAGGACTGAAAGTACCAGTAATTTAACATATGAACAGGTCTTCCTTCCTGGTCTTCTCCATTAACTGCTGAAGAGGTTCTCCAGATGTGCTTCCAATCCACATAGCAATTTTTAAATTTTTTTTAGTATATTAAGACTATGCTTAATCCAGACCATTTCACCCTCATCTAGCATGATATTACAAAACGTTACATAACATTTTGCAGGTCAGATACTTTTCTCACAAAAGAGAGTCTAGAAGCTGCATATTTTTCCTGTGCAATAGCAGGAAGCATATTATCTCATCTTGCCAGAAACACGTAAAAAAGGAGGTGAGTGGAGCAGTCTAAAGGGATTTTAAAAGTCCCATTGAGATCTAGGGGTCAAAGTCTGTGTTTCAGGTTCTGGTTTAACAGGAGAGCGCCTTGCAAGCTCCAACATAAAAATTAGGAGAGAACAAGGAGGAATTCTGGGCTGTGTGTACCTGGTACCTTGGCTTGAGCTGGCCTGTGCTGAAATAGTGTGAGTTATCTTTGAAAACTGTTCAAGATCCAAGAGATACCCATTAGGGTCAGGATCCAAAGCAAACTGAGTCTTCTTTAATTACCCACTCTGTTCCTCTTTCCCCCAATTCTCACCCTATCCACAATCTTTGATACCTCTACATGGGATACAAAGTTACCTGTCTCTGCATCTCTGAGGCATTGTCCTCCCCATGAGGTCAGAAGCAGCTTATGAACATGATTTGGATGTGGGTATGTGAGATACATCCTCCTCCAAGGGCCTGCCACACTCACTTTCCATAGGGACTAAAAATTTCTGCCAAGAAGGATGGAAGCACCTCCAAGAAGCACCAGAGTGGTGTTAGCACTGATGTGTCTTACACCTGAGAGGGACAATGGCAAGTGGGCCCCTGCAGGTGTGCCCCAAACACAATGGTAAGGTAGCACACACTTTCACGCTTTTGAAGGTTTGCCAGTGCCTTCTAAGAGTTCAAACCTGGTCTCTTTTTCCAAGCAGGGATAGGAGAGAGGGGAGAAGGTGGACAACAAGAACTTCCACCAGTGCAAGAACCTGCTTAAGCCACACCAGCCTTTTGAACCTCCCTCAGCGTGTGCAGCCCTGTTCCCTGGATGTGTTTTGGATATTATTGCCCCAGGAGAAGTGGATGAGCAAGATTATATGTGCCACAAAACCTGAATCTACTGCAGAAGCTCACAGGCCTTCTTCAAAAGAAAGCATGAGGCAGAGCTAAAGGACTGCAGGTACAGGATCAGAGTAATGGCTTTCCTTCAAGGCATCTTGCTTGTCTTTGTCACTCCACCCCATAACTCCAGGAATTTGGCAACATATTCCATCACCCCAAGGAGATTTCTTCTAGTAGTTCTATTTCAGTAAGTAATTGATGTTTTATGATATCTATTTTACATGGTGTTTTCCCAAACATTTTTCTTCCTACCAATAAGTTAGTTTTTCAGGTGTGTACCTTTTAGTCATGTTGCAAGCATTCATATTTAAAATCAGCCTTACATTGTATTTAATCATCACATCACAGTCAGGTGGTTTACTAACCAGAAAGAATCTTATCAACCCAAACATCCTAACATAACAAAACCATCTTATCACTGTTTTCTTTTTTAATTAGCAACTAACATCAATGCAAACTTCTTGTCCTACATATGAACTCAGCCACGGTGGCTTCACTTTTATCTGAGTTCTTAATTAAGTAGGCCTTTCACAAGGTTTACAAAGTAGCCCCAAGTACCTTTGCTCAAAAAGATTTCAGCCCCTGTTCTTGTGCTGGTAAAACCCTTTCACCTCTGTGGTATCAATGCAACTGCTGGTATGGCTGCAGATCTACAAAATCATAAATACAGGAAGAAAACCCTCCAAACAAAAGGTTAAACCAGATTATTTCAGGTGGACAATTCACAGCAGTTGCCAGGAATCTCTTGAACCAGCTTATTTTGCACCCACAAGCCTGTGCCTCATTCCCACCACTATCTCTGCTTTACAGAAGGAGAAGCAAAATCATATCCATCCAAGGTTTTCCAGCATTGCTGAGACAGAGCTGGAAAAAAGGTCTGGAGTCCTATATCACCACACATGATCCCAAGGTCCATTTCCTTCCTTCCTCCTCTTTCACGCTGCAATGGCTTCCAACCATCAGGAGCGACCTTCCAACATCATAGGGACACTCTGCAGAGCTCAGTGGACACCAGAACAGGGTCTTCAAAAGGCACAGCTGGAGCCTGGCTTGCCAGCTGCCCTCCCTGCAGATCTCATCACCCACTGACATTTATATCTGCCTTTGAAATAGATTTGTTACACAGCCCATCTCCCGGTGCATCTTCTGCTTCCCTCTCTCTTACGTATTCTGTCCGTACCAGACCCAGAGGAGCATTCCTGCTGCCTTCAGTGAGGTTTGAGATGGGACTAAATAGTCTCTAAGTGCAATTTATTTTACCCTTATTGAGCATTATTAATGTTTCTGTTAGGATGGAACAAATTATGTAATAATGTGTCCTTTCCTCCTGCTTGATTCATTATTTAAAATCACCCAGACAATAATTTATGTGAATTATTCTGCAATTAATTTGCCATGAGCTTCTTGCAAATACCCTCTGAACAGCATCTGAGCACCCTTGATTGGCTCCAAAGGCCTGTTTTACACCTGGGAGTGGGGCCAGACCAGATACCTGCAATTTTTAGGGAATGTCTGCATATGGAAATATGGACTATTTCCATTAAATTAGTGCACAATCTCATCTGAGTTTTTTATTTTGTTTTCCAAATGTTGGAGGTGTTTTCTGTGGTTTAACATAACTGCTTCTAACTGAATTAAGGTAAATCATTATAATTAAGGTCACATCAAAATAATTCTCCTGTGCTTTTTTTGCCTGTTTTCTGCTAAATCACTGGTAAGCTGCAACTTTCATTTAACCAATACTGCAATTAAATAAGCATTTTGAACCCATTTTCTAATGTGATAGTTTCATTTTGCATCCTCAGCATCTGTTTCCAATGCCTTTTGCTAATTTATTTTAATAATCATTTGATATTTTTTGCATCTGTCCCAAAGTATTTTCAACCCAGGGAAAAAAAATTCCTTAACATTCATGACATCTACATCTGTTTAACTGAGAGTGAAGTCTCTGGTTTGACTGAAAGAGCAAAAGTATAGCTGGTAGAATTGCCTCCACATTGCTGACTGCAGGTACAGTCTGGTTTGCAGCACCTGAGGCACGAGGTCCCAGGTGGAGCAGCGTGGCTAATGGGAATGGCTGGAGAACCACTTGATGATGCAGGATATTCTTTCAGAAGCTTCGCATTAATTTGCGGACAGATCCGTGTTCGTAGCATTTTAATTAGCTCCTAGTAAATGTTCCTTAATAAGCTCTTTTTAAAGAAATAAAGTAACTGCATTAATTAAATGCATCTTGAATAAATACATGGCAATGGGAAACAGCCCTTTCTTAACTTCCTGGGTCTATAAACATTAACACACTCATAAATACATTTGCATGTAGACACAAGACTTAGTAAAAGCCTTTGAGGATACCATGCATCCCTTTTGCACAAACATATTCCAGTTATCGCTAGCCTTGTAATTAAAATCCTTTTAACAGCACTAATTGAATGTTTCACCACCATAACTTTGTCATCTTAAAAGCAGTTTGTTTAATGCATAACTACTGGAAGTGTTGGAGAGGGGTTAGGTTAAATGTTCCAGGCAAAGCTTCTCATCACAAGAGCAGGAGTCAAGAGCTAAGAGGCCAGGAAAACACAAAATCCTAGGACACACTAACAGATCACAGAAAAACCAGTTTTTTTGTAACCAGCAGGTTACAGGCATCTACTTCAACAGCAGCACTCCCCAGTGAGGCCCATTAACACTTCATACTGCAAAGGTGATATTTTCTGCTCACTCCCCCTGGCCTTCCAGTGGAAGGGTCTTGCCACAGCAAGCTAGGGCACTTTCATCAATTTCATCAAATTAACTGGAACTGAGTTCATTAGGTAAAGCAAAGTGTAAGCAGGCGTTGGAATGTCAGGCCAGACTCGCATATGGAAAGTGAAACCACTCCATAATCCACTGAAGCACAGGGTGGGGTAAAGGCTCACATGTTAGACCAGTCACCAAGGTGTAGAGATATAATAATAAAGTTCCACAACTGTCCTATTAACATACCAGATTTGATTTGGCTCCATTATATTTCATCAAATACTTTACAAAGCACCCGGCATAAAACATCATCATAATTGTAATCATATATTTGGCGATTTAACGTGTACACCATAATGTACCATTAGTTACACAAATAACTAATAATTTGCTAATGACAATATTATGTTAAGTCAGTTTAGGGGCAATTAAAGTGAGTGATATTTACATATGCCTAATGAATCACAGTCGATGGCAGATTAAGAGATTCTAATGAATATTCATCCAGACATTCGCAACCAGCTTCACAGTTTATAAACTGAATTATGGTTGATTTGCCCTTTTAAAAATGAATATGTGAGTATCTTCTGCATGGGAAGAATGAACAATTGGGGCTGATTGTAAAATTTTTTTTTTTTAAGCAATGTACTGGTCAGGACACAAAACATTTTTATGCACTCTCATACCCTTGGCTTCTCAGCTCTTTTTATATCACATATCAGCATTGATGAACTATCTTCATTTTCATTCCTACCCATGACATGAAATATAGAAAATGTTTTGCGTTGAATTAAACACAATAGAAGTTTTATGCAGACTCACTAAGGAAATAATTACACAGGTAGCTGCTTTCCCCAAGCAGAGTAAAAAAGTCTCTGCCAGCTGCTTTTAAAGGTGGCCTTTATGCATGCTCACTTGAGTGAAAATATCCTTAATTTAAAAAGTAGCTGAATAAGCTTCTCGTGGGATGAAATTCGAGTTACTTTGACACACAGAAACACGCCAGAAGTTTCTGCTATTATTTGTTTCACTAATATAAGTAGCAGTAACAATAGTTGCTATGAGCATTAGATACAATTTTATGGTTTGGCTATCAGATTTCAAAGTGGGCTTAATGAAATGCGAAGTATTTGAGTCCATAAACAGAGTTTTCCTTGGAAGTCCCTGTGAAATATGTGTGTGATTCTGAAGTAGTCCTTCATAAGACTGGTCCCTGTGACACAGAATCACAGGATGCATCAGGTTGGAAGGGACCACAGTGGGTCATCTTTTCCAGCTCCCTGCTCAAGCAGGATTATCCTGGAGCACATTGCACAGGATTATATGCAAATTGCCCTGTGTTCAGGAAAAGTTCGACTACAGCTGGGAAAAATGCTGCTGAGGTCCAGAGGACACTGTAATTGCAACACATTTAATGAACATGCAGCTCTAATAATGGACTTTATGTTTCTACTTGCTCTGATCTAATCAGGTGTCCTGGTTTGAAAAAACAGGTGTCTGCTAAGGAGGGCAGGAACCTCCCTTGAAATGGAAAAATGTAAAACTACCCCTCTGAATTATTATAATCTTGAAATCAAGGGGTTGTTAGGCAAAGATATGGGAATAGGAATAACAGTTCTTTACTAGGAAAATTAAAATAAAAATGCAGTAGTACAAAACCCACTGTCAGAGTCAGAATACAACCTGACACCCTGTTGGTCAGGGTGTTGGTAGCAGTCAGATTAAATGGTGGCTGCAGTCCTGCAGTGACAGACGTGGTCCTGTTGAAGCAATGTTCCTGTGGGAGGGTGTAGTTTTCCTCTGAAGGTCCAGTGGTGGTGTAGATGTTTCCAGTCTTCCTCTGGGAATCCAGTGGAGAAGGCTGCCTGTGGTGTTCCCAGTCTCAGACTATATCCAGGTAGGAATGCTTGGCTCCTCCTCTTGGGTGGAGCATCTCACCCTGGGATGATGGAATTTTATCAGTCCTGCAGTGAGACTCAATGGCCCATGAACAGAAGAGACCCCCCTGGAGGAGGACAGGTAGTGGAGGAGATAAAGAACATTGCCCCACCTGGTTTTAACAGCTGGTAATAGAATACATACTTTTGGTTACATCTTGCATTGCAACCCAAGACATCAGGTTACTAGAGCTGGTCAGATACAGTTTTCCAAAATAGTTAAAAAATTTCCTGGATATTTTACATACTTTCAGCCTTATTTCTTTTTGAGAAAAATAAGAATTAATTTTTCAATGAAAACTGAAAAAACAAATACAACATGATGGGGTTTAAAGCATTTTAAAATTAGAAGTAACAATTTTTTTATTTAAAACATCATTCATGTTTTCATTTAATTTTTCAAGTTCAGTTCTCTACTCTTTTTAAATAACGGGGATGTTACCGTTTTCTCAGTTGTTTGTTTCCTTCTTATTGACTTTACTTAATGCAATGTTTTATAAGAGGATGGCAAACTAACACAGCTTGAGAGGACTACTATAATCCTTGCATTGACTTTGAGAAGTACTTGAACTTTTCATCTTTGCCTGTTTCCAAGGCTTCTCTTCCTCTCTAAAATGGGTCTGTTTCTGAGATGCTAAAACGACAACTTTAAGCTGCAGAACTATCCAAATCTCTGTAACTTCACTCTTAAAAGCTATTTCAAGTTTCCTGACCTTCTATATGCTAAACCTGCCACAGTCTACAGTCTACAGCCAACAGCAATACAAATTATTTTATCCTTCCCTCCATATTTCTCTCTCCTAAAAGTAATTAAGCTCATATCACTTCCAATCTCCCAAAGCCCAAAAGTCCCTACATTATTGTTTCAGCTCCAGTGCATCTGTTTGCTTTACTTCTGTAAGTTTTCCTCATCTCTGTGACTACATCAATCTGTACCACTTGTACTGCTGGCAACTGAATAGTTTCCATCCCTTAATTTAGCAACCCTAGCTACCCTCACCTACTGCAGCAGTTCATAGAAGTGTCACAAATAATTTGATCTGCCTTTTAAACAGTGATATCCAGTGTGCTTAAGTAGCTTTATATTTGTTTCAAAAGCATTTTGCCCTCTCTGCTGTCTATTATAGAAATTACCCATTTCATCCCCAAACCATGGGTCTTTTTCTTCAACTATGCAACTCTCAGAAGCATACTCAAGAATCCAGGGCAGGATGGTTCCCATTTTAGGTTTCATTGACATTGCTATGCATTTCTGGATTGAGAACAGTCCTGAAATATATGAACCCAAACTTTTAAAATTAAATACTGCTGTGATTTTTCTGTGGCCACACATAGTGCAGATATGTCTCCAGTCAAAGCCTGTGTTATATTTGTGGGAATTTTGTATATATCTCAGTACAGAGAGTGAAATCTCAGAGTTAATGACAAGCACAACCTGCAGCAAGAGCACTTCTTAATTGCAACAGGGTCAGTGTTTCACCCAAGACCATTAATACTATTGCCTACAGTTTAAAAAGGCGCCGGACTGCACAGAGTCGCATTGTTCATAGACCCTCTACACAAAAAAAAAGATACTTCTCCATCAGCAGAGGAAGGAAATTACTGCTTAAAAGTTTTGTTTGATTCTCACATATTCAATGGTACAGAAAGCCTCAGGGCTTTTCTTAAAATGCAAATTCTAATAACTATGAGTTAGATTTAAAAGAAGCAGAGAAGCCTGGTGAATGAGCCCTGTTGTACAGTTAAGAGACCAAAAAGCAAGGGTTGCTTGTTTTATACAAGACCTGCTCAGAAAAAAATCAAAATGACTCAGCTAGAGCAATGCAGAAAACACAAAGGGAAGGCATCTGGGCACTTCCCTGTCTGATCTCATCCAACACTCTTCTTTTAACCTTCAACCTCCAAAGGATCCATAGAGAAGCACTTAGGTGTGACAGTAAAAACTGAAATTTCTTACAGTCCTTGATTAAAAACCTTGGTTAAAAACCAAGCAAGCAGTGGATAAAATAATTCACCCAGTGTGTAATTTTTACCTGGGTTGGAAGTGCACGAAATTCGTAATTACACTGCTTATCTTGAACTTATGGGAGAGCTCTGTGTTCGCTGTGCCCTCTTGTTCATATCACCCTCCAGAGCCTGTTACAAGTCTGGTACTTAATTAGTTTCATATATAAAGAATAGCAATCTGCAAGTGTACTGATAATGCTGCCTCTGCAAACTCCTGATGCAGGGAAACATGAGAAGCAAAGAAACTACAAACAGAAAAGAAGTGCTCATTTGGCTTAACACTGGCACTGAGGACGAGCTCTGCTTCAACAGGTGCAGTCCTACAGCCCTCCCTGTCTGCTACAGCAAATGAGAGAACTGATAGGCATTTAATGAACCTCATTCTAACCTGTGTGGAATAATCTTTCCGTTAATCTTCTAACTGGTTTCCATCCATCTAGCAACAGCGGTGCTTAAATCTCTTGTTTGCACTTTACTAGCTGCAGATTGTAAATGTTTCATGAGCCGCTGAGCTTGCAGCATTACTATTTTATTAGAATGTTGAATATCTCATGTTCATTGCTGTCTTACCAGCAAATTTTATCTAAACAAAAATTGCTTCCATACTTCTTGTGAATGACAATTTGGTGGTGTGATGGATGCTGTTGTTTCAGCTTGTTTTGCATCAACAGTTTGAAAATAGCCCCTCTGTCTTGCTGAGACTCAATGGTGCACCTGTGGTAATGCCAATAAAAATACATTCACATCATGAGTATATCCAATTTGGCTCCTGATGAAGGGACAGAGGTCCTGTCAGCCTCTGGTCGTGGTGTTAAGCACAAATGAAAAATTCTCCTGCCTCATAAATGCAGAAAAGGTTTTACTAAGCTGAGTATTTACTGTAGTTTTCTGTTTCCTTAAAGTGGGAACACAGCATTACTGAATAGCTAAACTGGACCAGTTCAGAGCTTAGTTACAAGTGGATTGGTGTAAATCAAGTACTGGTCTTCAAAGAATATGAACATCCTCTTGGGGCTTTGCTCAGTTCTCCCAAATCACATGCACCCTTGGTAACATCTTGTGATGCAGACAAGTCAGTTGAGCAATGAAAACAGCGGGGAGCTGTTCATGGACTCTAGAAACTCTCTTTTGCTGACCATGCAGTCAAAACACTCAAGAGGGAAAAGATAAAACCACAGAGATGTTCAGGGTGAAGCCCCACTGAGAGGTCCCACCATCCCTGCAGCTGGTGCAGGAGAACAGAGACTGTAACAGCCAAGCAGTTCAGAAAGGGAAAAGAGAGACATAAAAAGCCCTCCGCCATAGTAAAGTAAATCAGGACCTGTCTCTCTTGGTTATCTCTTTTCTGTGAATTTTGCCATGGTAAACCTTGAGCAAGAACCAGTTCTCTTATCTGGAAGTGAACATAATCAAATTGTGCCTTTATCCACATTGAGGCTCTGTCACCAGGAGCTTCTGAAATCTCAGGCCAGCCCACATCCCCTTGTGCAGCATGGTGGAGGGAAGCGTTTACACCAGTTGCTCATTTCATTTCATGTGTTAGGAGTAAGCACTGGAAACAGCTGATTTGGAGAGCAGAGTTTTCAGGAGCAAGGGAGGAATCTGCACAAGAAGTGAACTGTAATATGCTCTGGCACTGCAAAGGGTGCCAGACCATTCTGCCCCGTGTCCTCCTCCCACAGCCACTCCCACACTGTTGGATCTCCAGTGTCAACAACTCACTCACCAGCAACAGAAAAACCCTGCTCTAATCCTGGTGTTTGCAAACCAGGTTTCCATGTTGAGTTAACAGTTAAGGAATGTATTTCCTCCAGTTCTGCAACAAACAGATGAGATAAACCCTGACAATTAAGCTCCAAGAGGATGACATGGTCAAGTGAGTGCTGTGGGCAGTAAAGTACTGTAAAGCATGTAAAGTACAGTAAAGCATGGCAAACACCCTAACCACTTTCTACAGCAGCCAGTTACCCTGCCTACCACATTTTCCCAGTCAGGCACAAACTAAACATTCCCATATCTCCTACATCCTCTTCCCACTACCTCCCCCAACCCAAATACTCTCAGTCCTGCCCATTTAAAGCGTAACCTCCTCTCCCACTGGTTCCTTCTGTGCAAGCTTCCCACTCACACACATCTCCTGATACACAGCTCCATCACAGAAACATCTTTCTCTTTCAGTGTACAAGACTGTAACAAACCAACCCATTGGCATTACAGGTACCCACCGAAGGAATTCTGGCAGAAGCAGTTCTTGCTTTCAAACAGTTGGGCAATGAGATATATGAACCTCCCAATTCATATAATTGGCATGAAAGCATCTTTTGAGCACCAATCAGTGACCCAAAAACCACAGGTGAGGCAGATGTCTACCCTCACAGCTCAGGCCCAGACTAGGCAGTACCAAGAAAAGTTGATTACCCTTCTGCAAAGCAAAGCAAAGGAATCCCAGTTTTGAGGATGGTTCTGGTTCCCTTCCTTATAGGAAGATCTTTATTTAGCATCAGAAGAAAACAAATCTGACATTCATTGCCTGTTTCATACAATGGTTTCCAGTCTGGTTTGGAAGCAGAAGTTAAAGTTACATGCAAGTAACTGGGAGCTTTCTGAAAGGAGTATGACTGTAATTCACTCAAAGCCACAGTGAGCACCAGCCACACAAATAGCGTGTTCTCTTCAGAGACTGGCTTTGGCAATCCCTGCTGCATGGAGCTCTGCTGCAGAGCCAGGGTCAGTCTTGAGGTTCTGATGCCAAACATGGAGGAAAGTTGCTGCTTCCAAAGCAGTGTTAAGAGGCAAAACTGCTGCTGCCATCCAGGGCTAAGCACTCATACACCACGTGAAATAAATGTATTTTGTTACTTTTCCAGCTATTCATTTAACTCTTCTAATTGTTGCCAAAACCTCTGTCTTGACAATCAACTTGATTTTCTGCCACCCGTCACTCTTCATGTCCTTGATTTTTTG
>NW_028256116.1:0-17500 GCF_971803275.1 Cyanistes caeruleus | reverse complement strand
CTCCATAACAAAAGCTTTCTGCACTGATACAGTTTATTAATTGCTTTTTGCTCCAATAATTTGGTGCCTACAGAGCCATAGTATAGGGTATTATATGACTATAAATATTACTACTACAAAAGGCCCTGTTTTCCAGCCTTCCAATTTCTGGCAACTTCTCTTCTTTTTTCTTTTTTGTTTCTCTTATTTTTCTTTTTTTTTTTTTTTGTTTGTTTGTTTGGTTGGTTGGTTTTTTTCCTTCTTTGTATAACATATGAATCACTCAAGTGATTTGCTGGTTTCTCTGATAAACAGTCTGGGGGCACACATTATTGCAGTGCAGTAATGTGCAGAAGTGTGACAATCCACACTCCTCTTGCCAGTATTTGCACCTAGTGAAATTTCATCTTGTACACACGCACATACACACACAGACACACACATTCAGCCTGCTAATACAGGTCAAATGCAATGTACTTACCAGTCACTGAACGTGAGAGTACAGCTTTCACAATGTACAGCATGAGAGGAAGGAGCTTTGTTTTTCCCGCCACACAGGCAATATTAGCATTCCCTGGCCTTGCAATGCCCATGAAGATGCTTCAAACATCAGTCCTTACCAGAGACAGAAGATGGATGGATGGATGGATGGATGGATGGATGGATGGATGGATGGATGGCTCAGGAAACTGAGCTACTCTCAGAGGTCAGAGAGGGTGAGGCAGGGTGCTGAGAGAACCAGAAGGATGTTGGTTGCTGTAAGACAGGCTCAGTTATGTGTGAGATTTTGGGATGTACTGGGAAAGGAGTAAGATGACAAGGTCACTTTCTTCACATAAATACACGTAAAACATGGAATAGCCTTTGAGAGAAGTGGGTTTTTTTCCCAGTATGGGATACACTCCAGTTGTCAAAGTCTGTCTTAGGACAGGTACAAGCAGTAACTCTGCCTCTCTGGACTGCAGCAGTGTTGTGACAGCTCCCTCAGCAGAGGCACTTCCCAGTGCCAAAGGGAGCCCGAAGCTCATCACCAGTTCCTGATAACAAAGAGCAGACAGGTTAACACTGCAGCATTTGAAAGTGATGCACAGGCAGCATGGATGAACTCCAAACTCAGTGCCTCTTTCCCCGCCGGCTGCACCACCGCACAAGGGTGTATCCATCCATCCCTGTGCCATCCCGCCTCTCCCGTGGCAGTGGGGCTGAGCGCTGCAGGGCAGCGCATGTCGCAACAGTGCACGGAGAGGGAGCTGCCCAAGTGGCAGCAGAAGCAGCATCCTGCAAACCCCATCCCACAGAGCTACAGATTCACAGAACAGTTTGGGTTGGAAGGGACCTTTTTAAAGGTCATCTAGTTCCAGCCCCCTCCATGGGCAGGGAGATCTTCAACCAGACCAGTCTGCTCATGACTCCATCCAGTCTGACCTTGAACACTGCCAGGGATAGGTCACCCATTGCCTCTCTGGGCAACCTGAACATTCTCACTGTAAATAAACTTCTTACCAATGTGTACTCTAAATCAGCCCTCTTTTAGTTTAAAACCATTACCCCTTGTTCTCTGGCAACAGGAAGTTTCCCTGGCATGGATCAGAAAAATCAAGAGGTGAATGGCTACACAACTTTTATCACTAAAAAAGAGCATGTGGGAAAAAATGAACATGTTTTTAATCATCTGAACCCGGGGCAGATTGCTGCTGTGCCTTGTTCTGTGGAGGGATTTGTGATTTAGCACGGCCCAGCCCTCCCACCCCTCAGGGGTGCTTCTAGGGCAGCAGGTGTCTCCACCCCACTCTCACCAGCCACTGGAGGGAAGCCACGGGCTGCGCTTCTGGAGAAGTTCTGGTGGATCTGAAGTTGCTGACAGTTTTTTTTTTGTTTGGGTTTTTGTTGTTGTTGTTGTTGTTTTTCACCAAAACCCTGAACCCTGACAAGGTTTAGTATTTCATAGAGGCCTTCTGAGCCAAGTTCTGACTGGCGTGTCTTGTATTCTGGGGCAGGGAAGTTTACTGCCTCAGAAACCACATTTCTCTCTCAGTTCTCTATTAGGCTAATTAATGGCACATGACTAGAGTTCTGGATTTAATTACAACTATTCATGAGTATAGTTAGAGCCAGCAAGAAGATGCCACAACTTATTTTGATTGGATTTTTGTTAGGCAATCATAGGGATGAGTTTGCTGCCACAGGAATTAAATACATTTTAGCAAGGATGGAGGGAAGTAGAAGGGTTAGGAAAACAGTTGCTTTTTAGAATCATAGAACAGTTTGGGTTGGAAGGGAACTTTAGAGGCCTCTAGTCTAACCCCATGGCAGTAAGCAGGAACATCTTTGACTAGGTCAGGTTGCTGAGAGCCTCATCCAGTCTGACCTTGCATGTTTCCAGTGTTGGGGCACTCGCCACATCTCTGGGCAACCTGTTCCAGTGTTTTAACAACCTCATTGTAAAAAACTTAATCCTTACATGTGATTTATATCAACCTCTTTTAGTTTAAAATCATGACCCCTTGTCCTATTGCAACAGCCCTGCTGAAAGGGATGCAATTTAACTGAGAACTGAAGTATGTGCTTTAGTCCATCCCTATTCAGGCCCACATACAGAAAAGCAATTAGGCACTTAATTAACTTCAAGCACACGGGCTGTTAAGCATGTGTCTAAGTGGTTTGTTGAAAAGGGATAGCATTAAGAGCACGCTTAAAATTAACTACATACGCTCAGCTAATTTCCTTGCCAGCTAAGCACACTTTCTAATCATAATGGACCAAATTCAGCAATGACAAAATGACATCATTCAGAATTACAGCAAGGTCAAACTTGGTCTGTGGATTTCTGTCCTTTGAGATAGGGAGGAATTAAGCTTGAAGCAAATAAGAGGAAATCAGACAGGTACTGTGAAGTGCCACTGCTGCACACAGAAATGGTATCATGGGTAGAGTATGTACAGGTATTTATGAGAGCAGAATGTATCTTTCTTATCTCATTAACATTCTCAATATATTTAAATCTTTTCTTCATTGGGACAGAGAGGAGAAGTCCAAATGGGAATGTTTCTGTTCACTGGAAAAAAAAAAAAAGAGACAGCTTAAATTTTATATTTTATGTGTTTAGAAGAGCTTACATTTCAAAGCAAAATTGCTCAAACTTAGAAAGAAGAAAATATTTCTTAAAAAATTTTCTAAGAAAAAATATTACAGAGAATAAAAGAATTTTCATCAACTTGTAATATCCCTCCAAGTTTCTCTGAGGGACGTTGATTTTTTTTAATGAAATGGGTATTCCATTTAAAAAAAAAAAAAAGTCAATCCTTTTCCTTAAGTCCTATTTTTCACTTCTGCTAATTAATAACCAGAAAAAAAAAAATAAAATAAGTGCACTGGAACACACTGTCCCTTTTGCCTTCTCATCCTAATTTGGGCATTGCAACCCCCAGAAGAGTTTTGATAAGAAAAAAAATCCCAATCCACAAATCAAAATCAGGTCAGTTGAGGCAGAGGATCCTATGTATTTTCTAAAATTACGTGGATACCTCCAGGCGCTGATGAAAAATGATCTTAGCTCCTGAAAACACAACGAGCGTTCGCATGGGCGCGCAGGCTCGCATGGAAACCAGGGTGCCAGGGACTCGGTGCCCCCAGCTCACCCCTGGGAAAGCTTGTGCCGTGCCTGTCCTGAGCAGGGGAGCGCCCAGGGATGGGGCTGTGGAGCCCTTGGCTGTGAAAGCCAGGAGATCCCACTGCAGTGCCGGGGCTCAGGGCTGCCAGGAGCCCACTGCCACGCCAGCATGTGACTCAGCACCAGGACGGTGCGTGGGTGGGGAAAGGCAGGAAGAGTGGGCACCTTCTTGCTGTCAGCTGGTGACAGGTTCTGACCCACTGGACCTCACTCCACTGTGGGGTCAGGGGCTCCATGTTTATTTCTGCCCGCACCCCTGACACCCCAAAGGAGAAGGAGGTAGCCCTGTGGCCAGTGGATGCTCAGCATAAAGGTGCCATGGGGGCCTGCAGGGGAAACAGAGAGAGGATCAGGAGTGAGAGACTAAATGCACGGAAAGTCCACCTGGTTCAGAGAGCAACCAAAATGAAAACTGCTCAGTAATTGTTTGACATTCTGTATTTTTTCCTTCCACCTCCACAGCACATACAGTATTGCCTCAGACCACTACAAGACCTCCTAGGTCTGTGGTGAATATCACTTCAAAAAGATTGGCCCTCCTTGATTACAGCCAGTCATATGACATTTAGCTCTGACAAACAGCTTTGACTGAAATAATAATTTCTTCTGGCAAATTGCAATCAGAAGCCATGACTGGTATCAGAGCTGTCTACATCCTCTCTCTGGAGCAGCTCAGCTTCAGTTCCTCAGCATGGATCTTTAACCTCTGCCTGTCTTCATATTCATGTGCATTTTTAGCAAATGAAAAAAATGGATGTACCTTTTTAGACTATCAAAACTTATATGTTCACATACTCTCCTATCTTGAAAAAACTTCACACTTTACCCCTACAGACAGGCACAGGTATCTGTTTTAATAAATCCCTTGGTTGTAATAACACAGGTATTGCAACTCATCACTTTTAAAGATCCAGGAAAAATTTTTCCCAAAGAAAAAAAAATACTGAGATTTAGGTATAGACTTTGTAGCCTTTTATTAATACATTGCATGGTGTTACTATCAAATATAACTTGTGATATTACTAAACATAACATTGGTTCTCAAAACAACCCATGACTTTGGGGGAAGACTGCTCTGCTCACACCTGTTAACTGAGACCATGGGTAGCCACAAACTCAGTGCCCAAGGCTCACCTGCCTCACCACTGCCTGCAGGCTTACAAATCAGAATGGGCAGCCAAGACCTACCACTGTTTCCTGACCCTGCTCACAGCAACAGGGACAGGCTGACACTGATCTACTCAGAGCTGCAGATCTCCCTCTGCTGCCACTGCACACAAACACTATCCATGGGCACACAGGAGAGGTCAAAACTGCACAATGCACCCACAGAAGGTTGGAAGCACTAGACAGTGACATTGGTACTCACTGTTAGCATGATTATTTGGGGCACAAAGCACAAACATTAATGACAAGAGACCACATTTTGTCCCTGTTGGTCTTCAAAAGTAGGAAGCTTCTTTCAAAATGTGGTTTTGTGCCCATGTTGTCCCAGTTAGATACACTTGGGATCCCCTGTGCTTGCTCAACAAACCCTGCAAACATCCACAAAGCTGGGTAATTCCAGTGCTCCCGAGATACGTGGTAATAATACCTTGGCTCTGTCTAAGAAAATTTCCAGGCCACTTGAACATTTCCAACAAACTTATGTGGAAAGCACAAGGTCCAAGATTGAGTGAACAAACATCATTCTAGTCCAAAAATGACTCAGAAGTATGTTTTCTTTTAATAATGAGTAACATGGAAAGCTTTTTCTTCTCTGATGGTAAGCAAAGAAGTCAGAAAACAAATGAGATATAATCATAGCTCTGAACAGTACAAGGACAAGGTCATTACGATGCTTTCCATTTCCTCTCCGAATTCTCTGGGAAATTCTTAGGATCATTCCCTTGCATGAAAAGTACCACATTTCTGGTGGCACCAAAAATGGAAGTTGCATTGTGGTAGAAGAAATGGTTTGTGGTTTATTTAATACAACAGTGGTCATATCTGTGGCTGGGGTACAAGGCAAATTTGAGTCAAAACCAATTTTACATGTTTTTGAGAGTGGGTCTCAGATATGCTCACACACACAGAATAAGACGCATATATATGTTCCTTCCTGAATTTATTTTGTCTGCAAGACAGAGGCTGTCAAGAGGTTTTGACTTACATGAAAATACAATCAGCATATCAAAACATATTTGTGTTTAGACTATTAAGATGGATTTATAACAAGAACATGTTTATAAAATATTCTTTTCAAAGGAAAGTGGTTCTTGACAGCTCCTTAAAACTTTTTTGCACATTACTCTTCAAATGACGGTAACGGGAAAATTCATGAGACAAGCAAATGCCTTTTCTTCCTTAAGTGGTGAAATCTACTAGAAAATTTCATCAACATGAAGAAAACCCTGACCATTTCCAGAAGAAGTGCTGAAACAGAGCTTACATTTTCATCTTGTAAAGCTGTCTAAAAGCTCTCAGTATTAGGTAGTACTACAGATCTGCAGCTCAAGCTGAAAAGATTGGCACAAGAATATAGGACAAAAGTTTTTATTTTCCTTTTTGTAATAATTTTCGGTGCTACAAAGGAAAGAACATTCTCCCTTCTTAGTTTCTTTAATTTATTTTTTTTCTATACAAGGAACAAGATACAACATTCAGTTCGGGTCTGTTTCTTACAAGAAATGAGAGAGTATGCAAGTTATGTTAATGTATCCACCTGAAGGTCATGGAATCTGTGATTACAAGGATCTGCAATGCTGAGTCTTAAAAGAAATTGCTTGATTCTTCATCACAGTCCTACTATACTGAATTACTACAGAATTATGATGTATCCGCTTTTTCACCTAACCAAACATATTCATTCTGCTTTTAAATTTTACTTCTTTTAACATTCATGAAGAAGTCAGGGAACCTTAACAGATGTGAGACTTTAAAGACCTTCTTTAAACATACCTGCTTCTTAGTTTGGGGGTGTTCAGAGGGCTGTATCATAAGAAGAGGTTCTCTACCAGTTCACATGAGGTTATTCATCCCCTGGCCCTTTCTGTCAGTGTGACAAACCACATGGAGAATGCCCCTGGTGGCTCACACTGAGTCTTGTGGGTGGTTAAATGTGTGGGAGTTATGCTCTTTCATTCTGAAGTACCTCCAGGAGAAATCACCCTCAAATTTATGCTGCTATTTTTGTGTGACTTGTTTGCAGTAGAAAAAGGAGTTTACCGTGTACTTTTGTGCTCTACTGCAGACATAAAAGGAAGCATCAAACTTCCACTGCTTATTGCCAAACTGAATAGAGATATCAAGGGGGAAGTCCAAGGTGGTTTTTTTCCCTCCCTTCAAAGTCATTACTTCATAAAGAAAATGGCCTTTAGAGAGACAGCCAGTGATTTACCCAAGGCTGAAAGCACTATCTTTCCCCAGTGGGCTCACAGCAAACTCCCAAAAACAGATGTGATTTTGTAGGATGCTCTGCAGTGCCAGGTGACTTGCCTTTGAACGGTTCAGGCTCCTGCTTTCTGGAGGCTCAACTTTCAAGAAACACATGGCCCTTCCTACCCCTTTTCCAGATTTGATTCTACCAAGAGAAAAAGTCATAGCATTTGCTGTTCTATACAGCAGAGTGTTTTAAATGAAAACATTATGCCAAGGCCTGTTTATGCAACTGTCTTGGAGCTATATAATATAAACAAATATGTATTGTGGTATCTTGAAACCTCAGCAGCTCTAAGCAGATTCAGTCGTGCCATCCCAGGTCAGGACCAGTGATGCTCACCCTTGGCACACACAGAGATGCATGGGAGCAGTGTTACTCGTGGGTCTACGCCCGTGTCAGGCTGAAATGGGTGACAAAACTTCCAGGGAGCACAGCAAGGCAACACGAAACTCCAAATGCCCCATAAAACTTATATTATCTATGACCACAGGGCAACCACAGCAATGGGAGATAAGAACCATTCCTAAAGCTATGACTGTTCATCCTGATGGTTAAATAAGAAAAGGGAGGAAATTATTATACCCTTGGGGAAAGGCAGAATGAATCTGGGTTGCCAACGTGTAGGCACAGAAACCCTTTTGACTCCTGACAAGCAAAGCCAAGGAGCCAGTGCCTGCTAGGTGTGCAGGTGTAAATGTGTATTTATTGCTCTGTTGACCCAGTTCTCATCTGGTTCATTAGCTTTTATCACCTGGCACAGTAGCTTAAGCCAGCAGAGCAGGGACACAGACAGACATTAGTGCCTGGGGAAGGAAAGAGGGAGGATGGAGGTAATGTCTTAAACCAACACAGCTGGGAACAAGAGTTAGAGACCTATGGTCCCCTGACAGTCATCCACCTTTGCATGACAGAAAATGGACTCTGGGTTTAATGCTGCCACTTCTGATCGCCAAAATGCAGGCTGAAGGGCAGTGCTGGGAACAGAAAGCCTCAGGCATTAGTCTTCTGTGGATCTGCAAACAGAGAAGTTTACTGCTTCAGAATAATCCCCTGGTAGGAGACTGAGGTAAGAACCCCCGAGGTCCACTTCTCCCTTTTTTGCCACAGCCTTTGGGATTATATTTTGCCCAGTGTGCTACCACAGAAAGTCACCTCTGTTCCAGGATGAGCACCTGCATGCCCCTGTAAGTGAGTGTTTGCTTTGCTGCTTATGAAAAAAATACTTAGATATTTGATTACACAGTGCTTTTCTCTGGTTTATGCTGTACCCATGATCTGTCTATCAGTTCTGGTCTTTCTAGGAAAAGTCAGCTGGGAATAGGAAGAATCCCAACACTCTGGGAGGCACTCTGGCTTTTCTCTTGAGCAGGGAGATGAGAGTTCAGCATGGAGAAGGGCTGTAGAATGAGTGGGCTGGGTGTGATGATGACTCTGGCACCATGTCTGGGCTGTAGGAATCCAGGCTGGCTGCCATTGGCACGTGCATGGCACCAAAAAGCAATTTTCCATACAGTGCTGAGCCAGCTTCAAAGGCAACTGACTGGTACCCATTCACCTGAATGCTAGACCCTTACTGCCTTTTGGGTTTTTTTCACAATAAACAGTATTTTCTCTATGTCCCATGCAGCCAAAAGGTCAGCTGTGGTGAAAGAGCTGATGAAGCTGCCCTCGCATCCTCCAGGACTGAAAGGACCTGTGGTCGAAGGTATTCACCTTTGAGTCTGTTCTTCCTCATTACAAGGGCCATATCTGTAAGAAAATCATTTTGCTTTGGTAACACATTCTGTTAACAGGATTGTGGGGGAGAATAAAACATTTTCTTTCCCTTTGATATTTGTGACTGTGAAGCACCTCAGTTACAGGCAGTAAAATAATAACAGCAGTGTTGAGTATGTGGCAAACAAACAGCAAACCTGAGGTTTCTCGCCACAGGCTATGCAGCCTCGCAGACTCAGCCAGACATGCTTGGCCAGCACCTGCACAATTGCTTTGTTGTTGTTGTTGTTGTTGTTGTTGATGTAGACCAAGTCAGTCAAACTTGCAGAGAGCTGGCTTGCAACTGGACCAGGGCTTCAGACACTTGAGCAAAGAACCCCATCTGGGGTTACGGCAATCAGGCGTCTCTCCTCAGATGTATTCAAAGCCCTGAGAGTCCTGGACTTTCCCAGTAAATTCCTCTGGAATGTAAATAGTCTTCAGATCCCCCACCAGGTGCCAGCAAGGCTTCTTGAGGTTGCTGAAGGGGAAGTCCTCATGACATACTCCAACTAAATAAAAATAGTAGTAATAATAATAATAATAATAATAATAATAATAATAATAATAATAATTATGGTGTTTGGCTGGGGGTATTTTTGCCTCAGAAGAAGATGTGTGTTTGGGAAGAAGCAGTGGTTGGCACTAGAGAATGTTATTCAGAACAGGTCAGCTTAAAACAAGATTTGCTGGATATCACTAAGGTATCTGCTCAGAGGTCTGGCTGACAATGTACTTACAAACCAGAGGAATGTTTCCTTTAGCTCCAGGTGGAAATGTTGAAGCAGATGTTTTAAATAAAGATCCTGGCACTGCAGATATGAGCCCATCAAAATATGCATTTGTATGCATTCTAGAGATATTAAAGAAACTGAAAGCAGTAACTATGGCTCCTTTTTGACCCATGGAGAGTCAAGGGGACTCTGAACCTCTGGGCTCTGGTCGCAGTTCTGCCACTGCCTTCCTGGATAACCTTGACCAAGTTATTTCATCTCTTGTGCTTCCATTTCCCCAGACACAGCCCTTTGCCACAGCCTCCTTCCCGAAGCAGGCTGTGGAAAAAGCTGTGCCTGGAAACTTACCAGTGCTGTCAGGCACAGTCAAGAATATGTGAACACTGGCACTGCTCCTGAGAGATGGGACAGCATACTGGAGGTGACAAGTAGCAGGAACAGGGCTTACAGAGGGAGTACCTGCCAGCTTGGGTGCTTGTATCAATATAAGGGTAACAGGAGTGAGGAGTGCTGCCTGAAAGGTACATTGTCTGGTGCTCAAATATTCCTTGGATTTTTTTTTTTTTTTTTAATGTAGGCCAAGGAGCTCTTTGCTGCAAAAGAAAAAAAGAAACAAGACAATCAGGCATGAAGGGACACAGCAGGAAACATGTGGCAAGCCATGATGGGCCTTGACAAAACTTTCTGTTTTCAAAGTTGCTTAATATAGTTCTGAAAAAAAAAGTCTTCATTGCTATGAAGTATCTCCTTGCCCTTCTTAAAAATATCCTCATTTTATGGGCATCAGAGCAGGGTGATCTTTTGGCACCTAACAACAGCATTTCATTACCAGATCTCAGATGTAGCCAAGCCCTGGGAATACAGAGTCATTGCCAAGACTGGAGACTGCTCCTGAGCAAAGCTCCTTCTGCCTGTGCTCCAAAAAACATTTCCTTTCCGAAAACATAGGCTCATGAAACAAAAATTTCTAGTCAACAGAAGAGTGATATTTTTAGACACTTAAAATCATGATTTCAGGAGCTGAAGGGAGGAAAATTATATCAGCATTCAAAAGGTCCATCCAAGAAATGTATCAGTTATTTAACTTACAAGTACACGCAGAAAGATCAAAGCCTCCTTCTGGGATGAATAACCATGATTCACAGAACTGGGAGGTGCAAAGAAATTACTCCATCAATATAGCTAGCTATCACTTCTTAGGGAGAAAGAAAGCATTTATTCACACTTACTTTAAGGTATTCCTTTCTCTCCACCAATGTTTAAAGTACTACCCTGTAGCACTCAAATGGCAGGTAAAGTAGGAAGAGGAACAGCAAGCTCTTGACAGAAGAAATAAGTCATCGTTCCCTCCCACTGGCAGAAAGGGAAGTCAAGCACAGCTGGAATGGCACACAGCACCAGGGGAAATCACCTCTTTGTTTTCACCTCCTCCTTCTTCATGTCCTCCTGTGGCAGGCCTGTGGGCACTGAGGTTGCAGACAAGGAGGCAGAAAATACCCGTGCGGACTTTCCAGCTTGTTTTGACGCGTCAAATATTTGGAAAAGCAAAGTGAGGCGTCTGTGTCCCTTCTATGTCCAAAAGCAAAATCCTCCAGTGTTTCCAAGCTGCCCCAAAAGCTGGGAGTTCACATTTCCCAGTAAACCTGTGTGGCTGAAGGATTTCCTGAAACAGCCTGCTTTCCAAATATTCCAATTTAGAGGCTCCTTGGAGCCCCTCTCCTCCTCACTACCCCACATCAGCTCTCCACTGCCTTTTCCAGGCCCCATAGTGACTTCCTTCATTGACCTTTAGAAAGTCCTTCTCTATCTCCTGGGTGTCCTTTCCCCTCCTCTGCGCCCACCTCTTGCTCCCTACCAGCCCTGCTGACTCCTAGCCAGGCACTGCACATTCCTCCCTCCCCTCTCTGCCCTCCTCACTACAGAGCAGGGAAAATAAACAGGACTGTGCTTTGGGTATTGTTGTGTTGGGCAGCAGCCATGAATGGCTTTTGCACTCCTGAGGACAGAGAAAAATTTGAGGCCCTGATAAACAAATATTCGGGCTCCCATGTGTGCTTCAGACCCCCCCTTGTTACAAATTTAATGTCCTTCTACAAGAGAAGGGTCCCTCTCAGCACCAAAGGTCCTAATTCAGCCAGGCATCCCTATGGCCTGGCCAAGTGTCAGGGGTGTCCTGCAGCAGGTGGCCCTAGCACAGATGGACCTGAGCCTGAGGTGCCTTGGCCTCCTCAGCCCGTAAATAAAGGTGTTTATTTGATGTTTATTTCATCCTTAATCAGACATGCTCTGCACTGCTCACCTGCTCCCACCTTATGCTACAAACAAGATGGAGGATTGATGTCATTGACTTTCCTAAGTGGCACAGCAGCCCTAAGATGGCAGCTGAATGTGTGTCCCCAACACAGAGGAGAAGCTGTAAGTCCCATTTTTTCCCACTAAGCAGGCAGGCAGTCTCTCACTTCAGGCTACTCTCACTCCAGCTGGATAACATCAGTACCCCACCCTGCACCGTGCATTGCTGGGGTGTCCACGTATGCTGTCTAAGCCCAGTGGAGAAGGGGAATAGAAAACATCTCCCTTTCTTTCCATCATCTTTCATCTGTCTTTCTTTATTGCAGACCATGGGTCCGTGGGCTGTCTTTCCCTTCATTGTACTCCATCTGTTCATGCCCCGTTAGTGGCACACAAATATGGCCAGGTGCCCTCACGCTGTCATCACCCTCCTTGAGGGCAAGTGGTTCTCTGATACTGTGTGGATTCAGGATGAGAGATAGGAGAAAAAGCCATTACTGCCCCACCAGCTCACACACCTAACCCAAGAGGGCTGCTGCCACGAGCATGTACAGGCTCTGCATGTGTGCAGAAGGGGGCCTGCAGACCTGTGCCAGTGCACCTTCCAAATTGCACAGGGCGGCCACTGCCTTGAGGGGAGCAGGGTCTGCTCCTGGGTGTAGAAACCAGAGAAGAGAAGGCACCCTGGGGGGCAGATTTCAGAAGGAAAGAGATGCAGCATGTGAGAGCTCTGCTGAGAGGAAGATGCTTCTGGCATGAAGGAGCAGAGCGAAGCCATGAGGCAGTGTGGGAAGACGTCCACAGAAGACCTGTGCTTCCTAACACTGCTCATAAGACTTCAGCTTTCTGGCTCAATTTGTTCATGCCCAAGTGGCTGCTTTGGGATGAGTTTTCCTTAGGAACATGGAGAAGCCTGCAGCTAAAACCCTTTGTAAGAGTGAGATTGGGTAATGAATACTATTCAGCCCATAATTTTGGCAGACATCTAATTTTGGCAAAGCTGCAGTGTCCCAACATGCTGGAGCAGGGCTTAGCAGTTAGCAAACGGCTTTCAGACTGAGAAGGGAGTTTTGTTGTTCTTGGAACAATCTGCCCAAATTTGGTCAAAATATAGAAGCTTTTGGAGAAATTTCAGTTTGCACATCCTCAGGAAAAGCCTCACTGGATCTTCCCCAGGGACAGTTTGCACTGAGCATGTCTAGAACCAGGACTTCAGAAAGATTTGTGCTAAAGGCTGATGCAGGGCACTACCAGATTTAAGCTGAGACAGTAATGGTGCTAATACATCTGGGGAACCCTGGCTTCTCCTAAACCCAGGAAATATGGAGAAAGCAGATGCCTACATAAATGCAGATGGACCAGGCACCAAAAGTAGGCAGGGAAATAGGTGGGATGGGTAGGGATAAAAGTCTAGGAGTCAGTCAGACGATCAGACTGGGATTACATACAGTGTGTGTTGCTTGCCATATGCCAAAGGCTAAAACAGTATTAATTATAGAGCTGTAGTCTCTTCACATAACCATTAAGAGAATCTGTCTGCCTCTGCTTCCCATTTTAGCTTCTATTCCACATTCCCTCCTTCTACTGTCATCTCATCTCTCCCTTTCCTAATGCCCTTCCCTCCATCTTTGACCACTGTCAACTCTCTGCCTTTCTCATAACATCAATATTTTGCTGTAATCTCATAGCTGTTTGCTTCTTTGGTCTCACTCTGTCACACAGCCTTCCAGCACAGTTCTGTCCTCCCACGCACTGCATCTGACATTTAGGGCACTTGAGTTTCTGGAGGCACTGTGCTCTCTCCAGCACTGCTGAGCACTGCTCTTACCCTCACCCAGCACTGATCCTCATTACCCGCTCTGTGGCCTGGCTGAGGATGATTCTATGGCCAGGACGACTTCCTGCAGCCTTACAAAATTCATTTGCTTGTTGTTTCTGAATTTTATTGAAACATTTCTGCACCTCTAAATTAATTTGTTCTTGATCCTGACTCTCCACCAGCACAATCTTACTGTTGCCAGAAAGCTCTTTTCTGGATTCCTTTCCCCTCTTTCCTAGTCATTTTCCCCAAGGACCCCAGCCTATCTCTTCATCTCCCTTCCCTACCTCTTCTGCAGCTTCTCAGGTTGGCATTAAGAAGGGAAGAGTAGACAATCTCACCTGTCAGAGCTGTGGGAGGGAACTACTGTGTTGCTCCATCTTTCCCAGCTCCTGCCATTCCCTCACTGATCCTCAGGAATGCCAGCTCACTGGATAATTCTTTGGGCCAATTCAATTCACTAACCCTGCAGGAAATGTCCTTCTGAGGCTTCTGGCTTGGATTTTTTATTTTTTCTCCCCTCCAGGATTTTTTTTCTTTTTTCCCGGCTGAATTTACAGTACTGAATTGAAAGCCAACAGGGCAGGGGAAGAGACAACATCTGGCCAAAGAGAGAAAGGGGCAGTGGGTAGTGGGCTGGGACCTTCCTCTTTCAGTGGCCACAAGCTGTGGATTGGCTCAGAGCACTGACTGTAGCTCCACCCCCACTTTCCTTTAGTTCTTTCCATCATATTATGAATATGTGTCACACTTATAGAACAACAGCCTCAATTTCTATTGCTTTTTCGGTGGAGACCTCTAGGTTTTTTTCCCTTTAAGATCATTGGAAAAGGGGTTTTACATTATCTTCCATCTAGAGCCTCCAAATGGCACTCTGCTGAGATTCTGTTCACCTCTTTCCTAGCTAAACCTCAGTCAAATACTCATTAACAAGTGTCTTGATCTGTCCACCCCTCTCCTCACAGATGGCAGTGATCATGAAACCCTTGTCTTCCCAGGCTCAGGACTCCAGCCATCACTGTCACTTGTCTCCCAGTCTTCCCTCCTCTCCTCAGCCTCTGGTACCATGGGTAAAGTGGAAGCCTTCTTCATCAGAAACCACTCTATGTTTTCCCTTGAAAACTGTACATAGATTCAAGTGTTTTAATATTTAAATAAACTTTTCTGCACCACAGCTGCGAATGTGCCAGTTTACCCAGATAGGAGGCTCTTGTAGTAACTTAGACTGAGAGAGCCTTGGCTTTCTATCCAGAAAATAGGCAGCTTTTGCTACCATATCTTCTAACAGCCTAAGATGCTCAAAAACTCCATGGGAGGAACTCCATTTTGTAGCATTCTGGCATGATTATTTCATTATGGAAAGCAAAGATGAGTAAAAAGAAATGTATACTGGTATAACTGAATCTATGTTAGTGCTTTTAGTGGCATAACCATGTTAGTATAAACCTTCTCCACTTCTAACTGACCTGATATTGCTGGAAATGTTTTGCATATAATGAGTCCACAGATTTATTTGCCTCAGGCATTTCTACCAATGGTTCTGGTTGGGTTTTTTCATTTGTTCTGGGTATTTCTGTACTATGTCTGGTGCACAGAATGCCAAGATGCTCTCTCACTGGCCAGTGAGTACATCTGAGTATTTGGGCCGGGCTAAGCACTCCCAGCACCTGTGTGAGGCCGAGGCCGTTTTTGAAAACACAAAGTCCTCTCTGCTACTCCTTGAGGCAATGTCTTGTAGAGCATTTTGCAAGGAAGTGTAGGATTTCTATGCAAGCTGGTGTAAGATGACTGCTTTGAGAGGCTTCTGAGAGGCCAGAAATAATTCCTCGAGGCTAGGCTGAACCTCAGAAGAGACCAAACCTCTTTTTGCAGAGCACTGAGTACTGGGGTCACAAGCTGAGGCACGGGGGAAGTCCCAGAATGGCAGTCAGTGCTGGACCAAGATCAGTGATGTGTCCTATGTTCCCTTATTTTACATATGAACAGAAAGAAACAATAAAAATACTGCACTTTTCTGGACAGCT
Organism: Cyanistes caeruleus; assembly: GCF_971803275.1. Taxonomy (NCBI): domain Eukaryota; kingdom Metazoa; phylum Chordata; class Aves; order Passeriformes; family Paridae; genus Cyanistes; species Cyanistes caeruleus. Next base: position 1,806 of record NW_028256116.1, on the reverse strand, counting down.
TGCTTTGGGACAGTGGTACAGCTGTAGGCATGGCCAATACAGGTCCTCCATGCCAGCCCATCATTTTAAGTAAAGGGAGCTTTTAGGTGTGAACTCAAAAAGGAAATAAAGGAGTATTTTCAAGTACCCTTGCATTACTCTTGGGGGTGATGGAGTCCTACTGAAGGCAGGCACTGCTTGTGACTGGAGTCTGTTGAGCAGGATGTTCCCTACAGAGCTTTTATAAAAAGCAACACTGTTATGGAAAAAGTAGAGTGACTTTTATTCAGGATATCAAGTGAAGAAGCAAAAGGCATCTTCAGGAAAACAATGCAGAGATGAGACAGACAAGAGGAGGTTTGCATATTTGGAAAAGATACTTTGCAAGAATACCAGGAGAAAATTCCCCACATTTAAAAGGAAATCAGGCAGGATTGTATTGCAATTGGCTCTCTCCTTGCTTTCATTTGCCTAAGGGCCAGGCCTTCTGCATTTCAAAGACATTCACCTCTCCACAAGCTTTGTGGTTTTTTTTAATCTCAGCATCTATGCCCTCCATCTCTTCTTCATTGTAGCCTTCATGGCTCATGCTGGGTTTTTCCAATGACAAAAGTCCATTTATTTGCTTTCTTGAGAAGCTGGACAGCAAAGAAAGATGCTACCAAAACTGTTGCTAGGTTAAAAAGAGGGAATAGAGAGGATAGGGAAGTATCTTGTCTAGCACAGATGATTGCTCTCACCAAAGCAAACACTGCTGTATGATGGAAATGGATGACAATACTGCTGGGACAGGCATCAGTACCCTGCCACTGTGCTGACAGACAGAGAGGAAGCTGCAATTGGTGTTTTCCTGAGGTGTTTTCCAGCAGCTGGTGGAAAGGTAATGTTTTTCTAGCAGGAATAAAATGTAAAAGTATGCACAAAGCATAAATCTTTATGTAAATATGTTTTCTCCCCAGTTTACAGTGCAGTGGGTTCAGTTTAGATGAGCTTCTCTTATGATATTAAAGCTCTAAAGAGCAGCTGCGGTCAGTAATGAGACACAGCTGGAGCCAGAGATGTGAGTCCAGGGCCAGTTCTTTAAACTGTGTTTTCTTTTTTTCCTTTTTTTTTTTTTTTTCTTGTTACAGTCCAGGTAGGACATTTTCCCTAGTGACAAGCTAATTGTGTGCTGCATCATGATGGATACTGTTATTCCTGACTCACCCTAGAGAAAATGAAACACACGTGTCTGTCTGTCCTTACCAAGTCTGGTAAGGCTGCATTTCTTACACTTACTTCTGAGTATCCTGTGCAGGCAAGTGACTGCCATTTGGTGATTTCCCACTTAAATTTGTCAACCTGCTCGTTCAGGTTTCTTTGTCGGAGGGCACATTACTGAAATTCCCCTCTCAGCCAGTAGCCCAAGGCAAGTCTTGTCAGCTGAAGATTGTTACCCACAGAGATGAGGTGCCTGATGGCCATATTTACACTGACACTAAAAAGGCTTCTTGTCTTCCTCTTCAAATCACTGAAGATTTATCTAAAAGGGGCTAGCCTGACTCTCAAGAAACTTAAGAAGGCTCTGGTAAAGCTGTGAGCTCCATTTCTACAAGTAAAAGCACGCTTGATGCCTTCTGAAGAGGTGTGGTACAGGTAAGTTGCTTTCATTTCTGTGGACTGAGTTTGCAGTTTTAAATGAGTCATCCCAGTTTTCCTGCTTGTCCCTGGGAGGTGGGCCAACAATGGACAAACTCCCCAGTCCCCTCCACTGCCTTCTGAGGATTCCCTGTGCCCCCGACGGCTACAAGACACCTACCACATACTGAGAGGAGGGGAAATTCCAGG
>NW_028256115.1:0-36562 GCF_971803275.1 Cyanistes caeruleus | reverse complement strand
GAATAAATCATACACCCAGTGATACACTCGGGATTTGTGGCCAGGCCTTTGTTAAACACGTGTTGTTATTGCTAAAGGATCTTTGTGCTGGATGCAGGAACTGGGCTGGAGGATTCCAGTGACTACCTTGTGTTTCAGCCAAAAGCAGTGATTGTTTAAAGTGTATTTATGTCACTTCACAGATTCTCAATCAATGACAAGAGGAAGGAGATAGAGACACAGCTGAAGAGCTTGTCCCGTGAGCTCAGATTGCGCTGATTTTCCACACTGATCACATTTCCAGCATTTGCACTTGCACTAAGAGAAGAATCAGATCTGAATTGTTTTATTCTTTTCCATCACAAACCTACTTCAAGGCTGGAACAGAGCAAAACTCTGAAGAAAAGCACAAATTGCACCAGATGGGCAGATTTGGCTAATTCAAGGAGCCTGAAATCTGAAGGCACGTGGAATCCACCAACTGCTTCAAATTATCCACATCTCATGTTCTACACAAACACTGGGAGGGGGGAAAAAAAAGTGTCTAATTTGTAGCTCTTCAGGCAAATTATCTTAATTACACCCCTAAAACCAACACAGAAGAACCTAAAAGGGATTATTGTGCATTTACACCACATCAACACTTTTATTCCAACTTTTCAAAGGTGCCCCTGGCAGGAGGGCAGGACTTTGGTGAGCGTGGCCTGATGAACTGCAGCAAATGAGATCTGCTGAGAGGTGAAAGTTTATAACAGCAATTAGAAACCACATGGCTGCAACAGTTTTATGGTGCTGAACTTGTTGATCAGCCACTTATTCAGAGTATTTTTTTTCCCCCCAAGGACGTACCAATAAAAATTATCACAATAAATTAAACGAGCGAAACCCAAACCAGCAGAGATCTGCTGAGCCATCACAGGTCCCAGAGCCAGGTTATGATTGCAGAGCTGATTTTTGCTTTAAAAATCAGCATCAAATCCCAGGTTTAAACTGAGAAACAAAGCAGGGATTTTCTCCAGCACTGAGGCAGCTCAGTATTAGTCACCTTGCAGATCAGTGCTGATAAGGAGCATGTGAATCTTTTTAACCCACCGGTGTGAACCAGATCCCAGGAACATTAACAACAACAGAATAATAATAAAAGGGTTGGAAAGGAAGCAGTTACAGTCCTGTGCCTTGTGCTGCCCCAAAGCTTTAGGGGTTTGTGCTTATTGGTGGCAACCCAAGAGCATCACCCCCAGCCTGATCCTGCCACCCCTCGCAGGGAGAACCTCGGCAGCCGTGCGACCTCACCCCTGCAGGATCCGGCCCCAGAGGAGCTCCTCATGCCAACAATCTTTAAAGAAATGGGAATTTTGCCAAGGGCTTCAGTGGAAGCAAGAACTGGAGCAGCTCCAGCAGCTGATGAGAACGCTGCCCCCTTCTCCTTTCCCCAGCTCCAGCCCTGGACACATGGGCTATTTCGGATCTTCCCTAAAGCAAGCTCTGTAGAATTCCAAGAACTGATTGCCTGGCCATTTTCTTTCAGTACTTAAATCCATTTTCCCAACCTGTTCATCCTCTAAGAAAGTCTTTGGCAATGCAGATGGGTGGGTGGCTCATGGTGATAGCCAAGAAAAAAATTGCAATTAAATCCATTTGTTTCATTTTTCTGTGGGACAAGGGGAGAATAAAGGGGTGAAGAAAAAGGAGACAAGTGATGCACTGACACATCTGGGTTAACTTCCACTCTCTGAGGCTCAGCTTGGTTGATCTGACTCTGCTTTATGACCAGGCTGGATGATGCTCTGAGCAGCTGGTCTACTGAAACCCGTCCTGTCCATAGGGATTTGGAATCAGATATTTATTTCCAACCATTTTACAATTCTGTGATGTCTCTGTGACCACAGCCACTGTCACCAGCCCAGCAGAGCAAACACAGGTACAACCCAGTTCTGGCGGGCTACCTCAGGGTCCCCAGCCCTACAGGATGCTGGGGAGGCAGCTGCACCTTCCAGAGGGAAAACAGCTCTGGAGAAGGTTACAGGTGAGAGGGAAACTCAGCACAACCAGCACCAGATCTCCCCCCAAGCCCAGTCTGCTAAATCAAATCCAGTCTCGTAACAAATCAAGCACTGTGAGGAAACGAGCTGCGAGAAGAAAGCTTCGGCGAAATCAGAGAACTGCAGACTCCCTGAATAGTCTGGGCTGGAAGGGACCTTAAAGATCGTCCAGTTCCACCCCGTGCCATGGGCAGGGACACCCTTCCGTGGAGCAGGGAGCTCAGATAAGCGTGCAGAAGCCGTGCCCGGTGCCTGCTGGCACGGAGGATCAGCTCTGCTGGCACGTGTGGCTCTGTGTGTGTGTGCACAGGCACACACAGCAGCAGGAGACACCAACCCCCTCTGCTCAGCCTGCCCCGGCACTGTCCCCATCACCGACCCGACCGCGGGGAAATCACCCCAGGATGGAGCCGGCAGCCCAGACACATCCCTGCCCCCGGCTCTGGAGCGCTGGGAAGGGGAGCTTTGCCCAACTTCTCGTGGGCAGCTGCGGGGAGAGCCCATCCCTGAGCCCCGGAGCCCCCTGCCCATCCCCGAGCCCCGGAGCCCCCTGCCCATCCCTGAGCTCCTGAGCCCCCTGCCCATCCCGGAGCCCCCTGCCCATCCCGGAGCCCCGGAGCCCCCTGCCCATCCCCGAGCTCCTGAGCCCCCTGCCCATCCCGGAGCCCCGGAGCCCCCTGCCCATCCCCGAGCTCCTGAGCCCCCTGCCCATCCCGGAGCCCCCTGCCCATCCCGGAGCTCCTGAGCCCCCTGCCCATCCCGGAGCCCCCTGCCCATCCCCGAGCCCCGGAGCCCCCTGCCCATCCCCGAGCCCCGGAGCCCCCTGCCCATCCCCGAGCCCCGGAGCCCCCTGCCCATCCCGGAGCCCCGGAGCCCCCTGCCCATCCCGGAGCCCCCTGCCCATCCCCGAGCCCCCTGCCCATCCCCTCGGGAACTCTCATCCCGTTATCCCCAGGCTCGGGGCGAGCCCTGCAAGGACTCTTCGAGCTGCTGAACAGAAACCGGAGCAAACCGAAAGCCGGCAAACCTGAATGACAGCGAAACCGGGAGCGGGTTGTGAAATAAAACGCTAAAATCCCGAATGGAGCTCCTCCAGCTCCCAGGGCTCCGCTCCCTCGCCAAGGGGACGCGCACCTGAGCCTGAGGGCAAACCGAGGCCCCTGTTTCCCAGCTTAGCAGGGCACAGGAGCACATCCACCTGCCCTCAGCCAACAGCGCTCCCAAAGTTACCCGAAGTTGTCGCAAAGCTCCCCCGGGTCACTCACCGCGGCCAGCAGGCAGCCGAGCAGCGGCACCGCTGCGGGCAGCGCCGAGCCCCGCAGCCAGCCCCGCATCCTGCCCGGCATCCGGACACGGCAGCAGGCACGGCAACAGCGGCAGCAGGAGGAGGAGGAGGAGGCAGCACGGAGCCCGCTCCGCTCCGCAGAGCGCCCGCACCGCCCCCGGCACCGCCCCCGCCCGCCCAGGTACGGCCCGGGAGCGGCTCTGCCCCGAGCCCCGGCTGCTCCCCCCGCCCTGCACCGCTGCCTTCCTCCCCTTTCCTCTTACACGGCTCCTTTGGAACGCTATTCATTTCCCCTTCCCTCTTTTTTACTCTTCTTTCTGCTGTTTTTCCTCCTTTCCTACTTCCCTTCTCTTCCCTCCTTTTCATTTTTCCCCCTTTATCTTTCTCCATTTCACCTTCTTTTAATTTCCTGTTTCTTCTTTTTCCCCCGTCTTCCTCCTCTCTTCCCCCTTTCTCTCCTATTTCCCACATTTCCTTTTCACTATTTCCCCCTTTCCTCTCCTCCCTTTTTACTTTGTCCCTCTTTTCATCTTTTTTTTCCCCCTTCTGTCCCCTTTTTAATTTTCTTTCCCATTCCCCCTTGTTCTCTATTTTTCACTATTTACTCCTTTCCTTTTTCTTTTCCTTCCCCCTTTTTTCCTTCCCCCTTTTTTTCCTTCCCCCTTTTTTTCCCTTCCCCCTTTTTTTCCCTTTCCCCCTTTTTTCCCTTCCCCCTTTTTTCCCTTCCCCCTTTCTTCCTTCCCCCTTTTTTTCCTTCCCCCTTTTTCCCTTCCCCCTTTTTCCTTCCCCCTTTTTCCCTTCCCCCTTTTTTCCCTCCCCCTTTTTTCCCTTCCCCCTTTTTTCCCTTCCCCCTTTTTCCCCTTCCCCCTTTTTCCCCTTCCCCCTTTTTCCCCTTCCCCCTTTTTCCCCTTCCCCCTTTTTTCCCTTCCCCCTTTTTTCCCCTTCCCCCTTTTTTCCCCTTCCCCCTTTTTTCCCCTTCCCCCTTTTTTCCCCTTCCCCCTTTTTCCCCCTTCCCCCTTTTTTCCCCTTCCCCCTTTTTTCCCTTCCCCCTTTTTCCCTTCCCCCTTTTTTCCCTTCCCCCTTTTTTCCCTTCTCCCTTTTTTTCCCTTCTCCCTTTTTTCCTTCCCCCTTTTTTCCCTTCCCCTTTTTTCCCTTCCCCCTTTTTTCCCTTCCCCCTTTTTTCCCTCCCCCTTTTTTCCCTTCCCCTTTTTTCCCTTCCCCCTTTTTTCCCCTTCCCCCTTTTTTCCCCTTCCCCCTTTTTTCCCCTTCCCCCTTTTTTCCCCTTCCCCCTTTTTTCCCCTTCCCCCTTTTTCCCCTTCCCCCTTTTTTCCCCTTCCCCTTTTTCCCCTTCCCCCTTTTTCCCCTTCCCCTTTTTCCCCTTCCCCCTTTTTTCCCCTTCCCCCTTTTTTCCCCTTCCCCCTTTTTTCCCCTTCCCCCTTTTTTCCCCTTCCCCCTTTTTTCCCCTTCCCCCTTTTTTCCCCTTCCCCCTTTTTCCCTTCCCCCTTTTTTCCCCTTCCCCTTTTTTCCCCTTCCCCCTTTTTTCCCCTTCCCCCTTTTTTCCCCTTTCCCCCTTTTTTCTTCCCCCTCCCTTTTCCCCTTCCCCCTTTTTCCCCTTCCCCCTTTTTTCCCCTTCCCCCTTTTTCCCCTTCCCCCTTTTTTCCTTCCCCCTTTTTTCCTTCCCCCTTTTTTCCCTTCCCCCTTTTTCCCCTTCCCCCTTTTTCCCCTTCCCCCTTTTTCCCCTTCCCCCTTTTTCCCCTTCCCCCTTTTTTCCCCTTCCCCCTTTTTTCCCCTTCCCCCTTTTTTCCCCTTCCCCCTTTTTTCCCCTTCCCCCTTTTTTCCCTTCCCCCTTTTTTCCCTTCCCCCTTTTTTCCCTTCCCCCTTTTTTCCCTTCCCCCTTTTTTCCCTTCTCCCTTTTTTCCTTCCCCCTTTTTTCCTTCCCCCTTTTTTCCTTCCCCCTTTTTTCCCTTCCCCCTTTTTCCCCTTCCCCCTTTTTCCCCTTCCCCCTTTTTCCCCTTCCCCCTTTTTCCCCTTCCCCCTTTTTCCCCTTCCCCCTTTTTTCCCCTTCCCCCTTTTTTCCCCTTCCCCCTTTTTTCCCCTTCCCCCTTTTTTCCCCTTCCCCCTTTTTTCCCCTTCCCCCTTTTTTCCTTCCCCCTTTTTTCCCCTTCCCCCTTTTTTCCCCTTCCCCCTTTTTCCCTTCCCCCTTTTTTCCTCTTCCCCCTTTTTTTCCCTTCCCCCTTTTTTTCCCTTCCCCCTTTTTTTCCCTTCCCCCTTTTTCTCCCTTCCCCCTTTTTTCCCCTTCCCCCTTTTTTCCCCTTCCCCCTTTTTTCCCCTTCCCCCTTTTTTCCCTTTCCCCCTTTTTTCCCTTTCCCCCTTTTTTCCCTTCCCCCTTTTTTCCTTCCCCCTTTTTTCCCTTCCCCCTTTTCCTTCCCCTTTTCCTTCCTTCCCCCTCTCCTTTCCTTTCTTCTCACCTTTCCACTTTAGGGAATGTGACCCAGCACTGCTGGGAAGGGAATAATTGATTGAGGCATTTGGATTCTTCTGAAATAACTGCTTGGTAAGAAGTGGTTAATGGGCCAAAAATCCCAGCCCAATTCAGTGATCTGTACATATATTTTCCCCTGAAAAAGACAGAATAATTCCATGTTGTCGGTCACTGACATGGAATTTCTGGATTTCTCAGTTTGGAAGAACAGCTCAAGACCAGGCTGACCTTCATTTTTTAATAAAAATGTGAAAATCTTTCCTCTTTCCAGCACACAGGGCAGCATTTAATTTAATATTAAAGGGCAATGCTCCCTTCAACTCAAGACAAGCCTCGGGTCTAAGCTTGCTTTAGTGTAGAAAGCCAAACAAGCCCTATAAATAAAGGTAAAAAAAGAAAAATAATACCCTCCTCACTTTTCCTTTCTCCCTAGCCCTGCTAGATTTTCAGGCTCTAGCAGATGGACAGATCTGTTGTCTGGTGAACCACCTGCCAAAGAAAAAAACAAAATCCTCGAGGAAAGAAAACAAAATCCTCATACTTGGGAGGCCCCTGAGACAGCTCCCTAATTCCAGGCTCTTCAATTTACTGCCACAACCAAGTAAGAGGCCATTTTTAAGTTAAAGGTTTAATGGTTAAAAATCCAAAGTTATGTCCAAATTTTAGCTTTTATTAAACCATCCACTTTTTACATTCCACCTGTAAAGGGTGAGAAAAAAACAGTTTAGTGTCTTTTCTCCCCACTTTTATGGAAAGACATGTGAATTTATTGGTATTGAAAATATTTTTCCCTTTTTTATTTTTGCATTTGATATGAAAAATCCCAATCCTCTCCCTTGTTTCTCATCATAGGACTGATGGTGGCCTATAATTGCCATTGTAAAAAGAGGGACAAGATGTTAATTGCCTCAATTAGTTGTACAGAGGTTTGAACATCTAGCAAAGCTATATAAAGCTCAGTTTGGATCTTAAAATGATGGGGGAAGAGCTGATTAGCTGGTCACTGCATCCCCCCACTAATTATAGCCTCTCTGGGCTTCCTTATTTCATTTATTAATGAAGCCTGAATGCTTTTAAGTAACCTGTTAAGGATAAATTCTGGGGGGAAGGAAGAGGGGAGCAAGTTATTGGCAGGTTCTGCTTTTTTGATTCTTTGTGGAGAGGAAATCTGAAGGATTTGAGATTTTACAGGAGAAGTCTGAAGCACATTTTGCTCTGTGGACTGTGGTGGATCGAGGCCCAGCTCATCGAGTGTCCTGTGGATTTGCTGTGTTGAGGGTATGGAAATTTTGAAGAAAAAACCCTCTTGTGATCTTGCTGGTCCTCAGGGATCAGAAGGGCTGGGTGCAGCTGGGTTTAATTCTTGATTAAAACCAATTCAGCTCTCAAGTCTGGTCCTGTTCAACAAGAACTGCCACAGATTCACAAACAGTTTGTTTTCAACACCATAAATCTGGTTGCATTCAATGAAGGAGGAGAGACACAGTCCAGTGACTGATCCTGAGCAAACAGAGCTGTTTCCCCCCTTTTTTTTTTCTTTCTTCTTCATATTTAATTTTATCCAGACTCCTCCTATACCATAATTTCTGGCCTTGCCCAAGGGGTGGAACAATCACGTGTTACAGGTGGGGTTTTGTTGTCTGCAGCCTGCATGTGAGGCAGGCTGGGTCCTCATTTGCATCCTGAGGGGTGTGGAAGTTAATATGCAACTTATTGCATTAAGTGAGTATTAATGAGGGGCTTGGCTACTTCCAGTTAGAAATTACAGTGAATACAACAGGTAAAATAAACACTTTGGTCCTCCTCCACCTTTCTGTGCCTCACTGAACCAACATCAGGCTGTGGGACCTCTGCCTCCCTCCAGACATCATCCTGTTGTTACTCCTTTGCTCAGGCCAGGTGCAAGATAAAACAGGGGCAAGCTCACGTTTTTCTCATCAGTTCTTCACCAAATTCAGGTATCTCTCTAAAAAATCTGATCATTTCTTACACGGCAGCGAGGGAACTCCACAGGGTTGGGAGAAATCTGCTTGTTTGGTTTTGAACCCACCTGCTGCTCTTTTCATCCCATTTCCCCAGATCTTACACTGCCAGTGTCAGTGTGGCCACATTCCCTCCTCCATGTGGCCAAAGGATCTGTGTCAGTGCAGACTGAAAAGCTCCAAACCCTCTGGAGCCCCAGGCTTGGAGCCTGTGCCCTGCTTTTGGCATCTTTTTTTGCCCTCTTCTCATCCCTGTGTATCCTCTTTAAAACAACAGTGGGAGCCTGAAGAATTCAAAATGTTGGTGGGTTTATGGCATGGTCTGGAGCTGGTCGTGGTTTAAACCTCCATTTCTGCCTGGGGTGGGTGGGAACAGGAGAATTCCCAGCTATTAAGCTGAATTTCTCAAGTATTACCATTCCAAAATGTATTTCCCCCAAAGCATGGCTCAGTTTTGAGCTGCTGCAGTTCAGCTTCCACTTCTCTCTGCTGGAGGAGCTTGGTGCTCACCTCACTGTGATTCCATCCAACATCTCCCTGCAAAAGTCCTTCCCAAGCTTCAGGGCTGTGAGGGGAGGCTGGAAGGTGGCAGCTGCTTGGTGTTGAACAGGCTCTCAGCTAATAAGTTGATACTTCAGCCTAGAAAGTGATTTTTTCCCTGATCTCAGATGTGAACAATTCGAGAAAGCCTTGATCTAGTTCCTCTTCACATCAGTAGCAGCACAGATACCTCAGTGATCACTGTCTTGGGTTGCTGCATCTTCTCTGTGCCTGCCTTTCTTCATTAGTATTATTTAGCCCCCTTCCTCAAACGTAATTAACACTTGTGCTGTGGCATCCTTCACAAAATCCCTTATCTCTCTGGGAGCTGCTTGGGGGAAATTTCTGGCAAATATAAGAAATTTTGATGGACACCAATGGCAGAGGTAAATAAAAGCAACCTCGTTGTTTCCTGCCCAGGATTTTTTTTTTCCCTCTATGCCTCTGGCAATCAGAAACACAAAGACTAACAGCAGTGGTGTCTAGAAGGACAATATTTGAGGGCTGATTCATGCAGCAGTTTGCTGAAGGCTGGATTTGCTGTTCTGTGCCCTTGGGGTTACGTTCCCCATTTAGCTTCCTCTCCAAAGCCAGCACAATGCATCTGTTCTGCTTTCCACTCTGCGCCTTCATCTGAATACAGTAACAGCATCACATCCCATAAACATGCTGCAAAACAAATTCCTGTGCATTATTTGCATTGGGGATTAGAGGCAGGCAAACACTGGCTGTGGTGTTTTGCAAACAGGGCGATTCCATCCACAGGACTTCATTATTTGCAAAATGAAGCACAAACATTTGGTGCTTTCCCGTGGTTTAAGGCTCCTTATTCAGCGGGGGGTGGAAACACAAGGGGAAAATCTAAAGTGAGTTGACCACAACTCAGAAGGCCTGAAAAGCTCAGACTTTCTTCTTTTTCAGCCCCCAGCTGTCCCCAAAAGTTTTCCAGTGAAGTTCTCCTGGAAATCTCCACCTGCTTAATGTCTGAGGCTGTGAGGGCAGCAGAGGTGGATGTACCAGTGCAGAACGTAGAATATCTGAAGAGCAGGAGTGGGATATTTCAATTAAAAATATATACCTGATAAAAGCAGGCTAAAATCTTGTCCTTGATCTCTGGGGCAAGGGCAAATGATCCAGTTCCTGATGCTCACCTCAGTCTGTAAGCTAAAGATAGCAGTAATTACCTACCCAACTTCCAGGAGAGCTGAGGATTAATTGCTTCATAGTACTCAACATGTATTTTCACACAATCAAAGCCACTGGGAGCAGAAAAAAATAAGTTTTGCAATTACTATTACATATCCACAGGGGACTATCCACTCACAAAATGCTTGGATAAAACAGTTTGCTTAAAAATAATTTTAAAAACAATAATAATCTTATTTGCATTTGGGCAGAAAAAGAGAAAATCTTTGAGCTCAGGAAGAACAAACTAAATAAAAAAACCCAAAAAACTCAAACTAATGCAAACAGACTAACAAGCAAGACTTGGGATGGCAGGGATGGAATGAATTCAGGTGGGTAGAAACCCATGCATTATTAAAGCAGAGCTGTTTACACTGGGAACACCATAAAACTGCTCCAGGGCACCTCTGCCTCCTTTCTCCTCTGCACAGCCCAGGAGGACAGGGCCAGCTTGTGAGGGCAGAAATCTGCTCAGCACAGTTCTCAGCATGGCTACAATCACATTTCCCAAAATAACAGTGCCCAGGTTCTGTCCCAGGTCGTGGCCACCATGAAGGAACATTTTGCCCTCGCTGCTGAGATATTTTTTTTCCTCGTTTGGCAGCAGAAGGCACAAGAAGCGGGGAAACCAACACGGTGATTGACACCAGAGATTGCACAAGCTAAATAAAAGCTTGGGCTAAAACACGCTCTAGAGAGGGAGATAAAGCCTCCACCTTATCATTAGAGGATGTGACACAGCTGATGCTTTTGTGGAGGAGGCAGGAAATGGAACATTTTACACAGCCTGGCCGAATGCATCACGGAGCTGCTCTGCACGGAGAGGATTGGCTGCTGGAGTCCACAGAACAAGCCCCACTTTCTTCTGACCGGGTGATGAGAGTCCCTGTTGTTAAAATAATGAACTGTTTTTAAGACTTCAGCAGCTGGAAAGAGGGATTTCTAGAGTCTCACTAATTTTTGTGGTAAATGTTGTGAGGCTTGGTGTAAACTGACAAGTGTAATGAACAGTGAATAAAAAATTCAGGGATCTTCCCAAGGCATCTGCTTGGACTTGCTGGTGGCACTCAGGGACATGGTTTGTTGGTGGATTTTTTAGTGCTGGGTTACTGGTTGGACTCGACCTTAGAGGTCTTTGCCAAGCTAAAAATTCCAAGATTCTGTAAATCTGTTGTTCTCCAAGATCCTGTCATTTATTCACCTTTGCCTTCACCATGGACAAACACCTCCAGAACCTCTGAAGCTGGATGTGCCTGAGTTTCCTGACACCAGTTTTGAGAAGCCTGAAGTGCCCCATTCATCTCAGGAGGGATTAAAGAGGAAAGCCCACATTTCAGAAGTCAGCAGGTTCGTTGAATTCGTGCTGCTATCGAGGACCTGCCTGATGCATCCAGCTGCTTTCTGCTGTGGCTGCTGGAGTCCCGAGGGATGCCAAAAGCCCTGGGGACAGTATCCAATCTCTGGAGAGCCAAATGCTGGGAAGAAGGTGGAATAACAGAGAAAATGCCCAGCAAAGCATTTTTGGCCACATTGTGGAGCGTGATCCTGCTTTCACATCTGCTGGGCTGAGTTGCTACTTTCCCTTTTCTAAGCCAAATGACAGGTGCAGCTGAGATCCAAAGCCCTGCACATACCCCAGGACACTCCTTGGAATTATCAGTCACAGGAGCTCCTGTGAGTTTCTCTCTTTTATTTTCCACTCCTCTTTGGAAATGACCAGCAGGCTCAGGCTGCCTCCTGTCCTCTCCTGCCTGCAGAAAAGGAGATCTTTCTTCTCAGCAGACAACAGCCTTGTTCTGCTCAGCTCTGTCCAAGCCAGTTGTTCTCACACAGGGCTGGGCAGCCCTGCCCCATGCCTGGACCATGCCAGATTATCCCAGAAGCTCTGAGGTTCCTGCAGGTATCAGTCAGCAAAACAACACAAAAATCACAAGGCCAGGGCTCAGACAGTGATGGAGAAGAGGGAGAAGGGAATAAAGTCCCCTCTTTCCCCCAAACTGAGGGATTTTTTTTGCAGCTTGGTAGGAAAACACCTGAGCCTGAAACTTGCTGGTTGTCTGTCATACATCTCTGAAATCTGGTAGTTTCCACAGGAAAAAGATTAAGTCAGAGGATCTGTGTGTGGTTAGTGGGAAGGTATCTTCCTGTTTGAGGGCTCCCCTGTGAGCTCATTCTCTCACACCCCAACAAACCAATGTCACTGTAAAGAATTAATTCCTGCCTCTGCCTGCTTTTGCTTTTGGCAGTCAGTGAACACTCAGTGTAAGATTATTGATTTTCCTCCAGTTTGTTTAGCTGGGGTATCCCTTGTTTCCAGCTCAAACCTGCTCTTGAAAATCCTCCTTGCACAAAGAAATGAGAGCAGCGCTGCTTTTCCCTTTTCACTCAGCTGTAATCTCCCCGAGAGAAAGAATCCAACCAGGTATTAGGGTTGGGAGTTCTTCCTCCAGCCCTCCTTATTATGAATCAGATTTAAAGGAAGCATTTCTGGCTGCTGCAGTTCATTTCTCTTGCTTGAACTGATGAATATCCCAGGCTTTGCGCTGCTCGTTTGATTCCCTTGCCTGATGCATTCCTTACATATCTGCTGCCTCCAGGACAGATTTGTGCAAGCAAATTAAGCATCCTCACTATATGTCAGCAAAACATTACATCCACTAATGGAGAGAAGTGTTATGTTCTAAGTCCTTTCAACACACATGAAAAATAAAACTCTGTTTCTTGGGGGAAATAAGAAATGACAGCACATTCTCTTGAATTAATGCTGTATGGGAAGAATTTGTCTCACATAAATGTAATTTTCCAGATAATTCTGATTTTTTTTTTCTTTATTTCCTGACAACTCTTCTTTCTTTGCAAGCAAACGATAGTTCCATGCCCACAATCTGCCAGACTGACTGTACAAAACAGGGAAACCCTCTCCTAATCCAGACTGAATCGTGCTAGATTTAACCAGATTGACAATGACTGATTTTCCACGCTTCCCATCAATTTCTGGCAGTGCAAATGGCAATGACATAATGATATCCCAAATGTCCCATTCTCTTTTCCTGTATCAAGAGGTGGATGAGTGAAGGAGCTGAGGTGTGTGGCATTATTCTGATACCTGTGAATTGTGAGGCTCTCCGGGAAGTTTGGCACTGGGTTTTTCAAGGAAAAAAGAGATTTTTAAACTGTGGATGCTGCTGTAGTCATCTAGAAAAAAATCAGGCATATAAAGACATGCTTCCCATGGAGAGCTAAACATTATCCAAGGGGATGACACAACATAGGGAATAACTGAGGGAAGTGAAGCATCGGGGTGCGATGCTTTTGAGTTGAGATAATTGAATTTATTGAGCTTTCCTGACGTGCAGGCTTTGTGCCTCCTGTGTTACCTGGTGCCTCTGGAAGGGATTTCACTGAGAGGTGAGCGACCTTTCTGAAGGGCACGAGAGCTCAGCGCTGGATTTTGCCTCCAAGGTGCTGCCTTGAACTCGTTCCTCACATATCAAAGGCTTGGCACAGCCCCAGTGAAGTTCACCGGGGCTCAGAGAAGCTTTATTTGTTTTTACAGAAAATATGACCCTTGGCATTTGTAACATTACTCTTCTCCCTGAAAGCTACCTTATCTCTCTGTTTATACTCAGCCCTCGGTGTTTTTACAGCGTCTTCTCCCCTGCTCTCCTCCCTTGGCTCGCAATCCCTCCGGAACGGGGCAGATTCTCACCTTGGTGCCGCTGCCCTCGCGCACTTTTGGGTCAGCAAACAAGAACTTTGGCTGGGGATGGCAAAGAGCAACCACTCCTGCTCCACAGCTCCACGTGGGGCGGGAGCAGCACCTGTGCCCTGGCTTATCTCCAGTCAGAGCTAGCCTGGGAACTGGGCTCTGGGCACCTGGAAAAGGGGAAAATATTCCACTGCCAGCAGCGGGGGCAGCACCAAGCGTTCCTGTGTCACTGTTGGACACCAAATGATTCACATGGACGCAGCTCGAGGTGTGGTGAAAGAAGAAGGAAGTTTATTTGTTCTTTCAGTATTTATAGGTTTTTGACCATGACCAGGGATTGGATAGTCAGGTCACCACCTTCCTGTCGCCCTGAAAACTCAGCTTCCGAGCTTGCTGACATGGTTTTCTAAAGACTTTCCCAGGACAGTAAGTGTAAACATAGATATGTGTACATTCTTTCTGCTACACGTCATGTGATGGGCATCTCTCATGGCCAGTGCAGTGAGAAAGTGTTATCCTGACCATCCAAGCCCAGGCTGTGGTCAGAAACCTACAAATCCTGGGAGGAAAAATAAACTTTCTCTTCTTTTCACCACACCTTGACCTGTGTCCGTGTGATCTATTCATCTTCAGTGGCAACATCTTCCCAACCACACTGGCTGTGAGAGATGTCCATTAAAAGGCAAATCTTTAATGGAATGAATAAACACCTATGTTTATAGTTACTTTCTTGGGAAAATGGCTAGAAACCATGAAAACAACATTGAAAGGTCTCATTCTCAGGGCGACATTCGTGGATGTGCTTCTGGGGGTTTTGGCTCACAGGCAGCCAGTTCTTTGGGGGCAGGTGAGACATTTTTAAAGCAATGACCCTGCTAAGGTCTCCTGTCACCTTCAGGCACTCACAGCAGGATTCCCAGGAGAAACTGGGGGTGATGGAGATGTTTTCACTGTGAAATATTGCTGGGCTGGAAACCATGGGGTGTCTGTCCCCTCTTTGATGGGAATAGTTATCTGAGGGGGGATTTAGGCAGCTGTGCCACATCTCCCTCTGGCTGGGGAGGAGAGTGGGCTGGTCTCACTCTGCAGTGACTCATCCCCATCTCGTTTAACTGCAGCTTCACCAATTTTCATTTGTTTATTTGTGTGTTCCAGGCATGTCTGATCGATGATGTGGCCCTGGAGTCTCGCTGCACCAGGGCTCCACACTTCCCATCCAAGTTTTCCAGCAGAAAGGGTGGAGACTACAGGACAAAGCATCAGACTAATTTGCAAAACTAGAGATGTTCTGCTTTCATCATTTGTCCATGCTCAGGTCGAACCAAGGCTTTCTGTTATTCTGTGAATATCTAGGATGATTAGGAAATATAAGTCCGTAATAAAGTCCAAGATGAAATGCACTCTTTCAGTTTATTTACAAGTGAGAAAATAATAATTTTAAACAATGCCAAGATAACAATGAATCTCTGAATTGGGAGTTATAATCAGCTAAGGCTTTACTTTGAGAAATTATCCCAAATCAAGGGGAAAATCACTACAGACTTGGTCTAGATTTCAGTTTACTCAAATCCTGTTGAAGTTGGGGAGGTTATAGTGTCTAAATTTCAATTTACTCAAATCCTAATTGAAGTTGGGGTAGTTACAGTTAGTGCTGAAAGCTAAATGTCTTTTGTAACTATTTCCTCTTTGGGGACTTATTCAGGGCTTTCCTGAGCTGGGTTAAAAGTGTTCCAGAGCACATAATTAGGATTATGAGTTACAGCAACCATTTGGACCCAACGTCAAACATCACATTAAGAATAAGCAGGATGAGTTTCACTTCCACACGGTCTCTGTGCCACCCACCACATTGAGTTCCAGGGAAATTAACCACAGTGGAGATCTTTTGGGGTGGTCAAGACTCAAACAAAACTCAACACTGCCCAACGTGCAGTGTTCAATTGTTCTGTTCCTGGACAGCAAAAGAGCCCTGCAATAAAAACCAGTATTTACATCTGTTTCTTCAGCTGTGGCCCCAAAAGCAAACACACTCCCTGTCAGAGCCAGCCTGTAAACAGTGAAGTGTTATCACAGTGCACTCCAGTTTGCATCTTCAGATAATCTTCTGACTTTACTGGAGCCGTCAAGCCTTCTGCACATAAAACAAGAGCACTGCTCCCTTATACAACCTCTTTGTTGGGCTTTCTGGGTGGGATTTGTTTGCTCAAATACAGGCAAAAGACAATGTTGTTTGAGATTCTCCCTCGCAGCCCTGTGAGCGTGGCGAGCACGGGGCAGGATCTGCAAGGTCTGCAGCACATCTGTGCTTTACAGGGTGGGAAGATGAGGCTGGGCAAGATGTGGGTGATGTGTCAGAAGTGTTCTTTCAAATTGTGGTTGTGGTTTTGAGCTGTGGAGCACTGTGTTACAGGTGTTAATTTGTCCCTATGGTTTTTTAACGATTGTTGGGAGTTTAATCGCTACCAGCCATGGAAAGATGGAGATAATCCTGATGAAAACACCTGAAAGAAGTCAGACAAACCCTCTTCAAAAGTTATTTCTACCCTTCAGCAGCAACAGAGCTCAGGGCTGCCAAGTTCAGGTGTGGAAGCCCAGACTGTAAATATCTGGGTGGCAGATTTCCCTGGGATTCAGGGTTTTGTTGTATCCAGCTGTGACAAGGTCAGCAGCAAACACACGTGGGACCCACCTGTCCCTGCCCCTTTCTCCCTGGCAGTGCTCTGGTCTGGGAGAGCTCAGTCAGGGCTGGTGATGTGTCCCCATTCATGCCCTGTGCTCTGGGTGTGGTCATGTACCAGCTCACTCCAGGCATTAAAATCACAGGATGAATGGAAATCTTGGTGCTGGAATGCTCCCAGACATCGTGCTGTTGTGAGCTTCAGAGACAGCCTGAGAACCAGGAGCCTGAATTCAAAGCTGCTGCAGTTCTTCTGCTCTTTCAGAGGTTGACACTTCTGTTTTCCCTTCGGCTTGGTTCAATTTGTTCAAGCTGTAAAACCTTCTAAGTGCAATGGTTATATAAACAATAACAACCTGAGCTGAAATTATTTGCTTGAACTGAATTCTGTTTTGAGTTGGAAATGGGAGCAGTGACCTGTGGGCTCCTGCAAAGAATGGTTATCAGTGTGAGATCTAATGCTACTTTGATTTTGGTATGTAATTAAAAACTACAAACTATCCTAAATGTTTAACCCCTTATATTCTGTTCATCTCCAAAGCTTATCAAGATTTCTCTATTCATCCACTCTTCAAAAAGTGGGGGAAATAAAGCCAGATCGCTTTAAAAATCCGTAATTTTCATTAGAAGGATTAAAAAAATTCCTTTTTTTACCTAGTCAGGTATATTAACAATCACATTACGGAGGCAACCTGAAGAATATTTACAGAGGCTAAGCCATAAAACCTTTACATGCCCTTGTAATCCATGTACCCATGATCCCCTTTCTCATCTATCAGTGATAACATTTGCATAGATATGCTATGGAGGACTTGAGGCAGCTTTGCAGGCATGTCCTCTGCGTGTGTTTTAATGAGTTCTGTGTGGCAAAATATTTTGAATATCCCTGAGTGACTTCCAGATCTGTCGTTCAACACGGTCATGATGCTCAGGGCTTGATTTCTGGCTAAAAAAATTGTTCCTGTGGCACATCTGGGAGCAGCAGGAGTGTGCTGGGCAGGCAATCCTGCCAGGCTGGGCTCCAGCACAGCAGGAAAACTTCAGATCCTTTGGATTTGCACAGAAGGTGGCTTGAGGAAGGCCCTGTCTGGAGCTGAAGGGAAGCTAAGCCATGGGGAAGGCACTGCCAGCATTCCAGTGCTGGCTCTAATCAGCTCACTATTTATATCCCCAGGCGATTATTCATGAGGGTGTCACATCAGGAGCTGCATCAGCAGACAAAAAGGATTGATTGCAGCGGAGGTACCAGGGAAACCTCGGAGCAGCAGCAGCAGAAAGAAATCTGAGGCAGGACCCAGCCTCCAAATCTGACCTGAGGGAGCACAGATTGCCTCCTCAGAGGGAGATGTATCTCACAAAGTCAGCTGGATCAGTTCGTGGAGGATGAGCCCGTTTTGATCTCAGCATGTGAGCCCATGATCTTCCTTGGCTGCCAACACCTCCAAGTTTTGTCTGTCCTCAGAAGTGCAGTGTTGTGTAGTGTCTCCAGAGACAATTTGGGAGGTTGGGAGAAGACCAGGTATGAGAACATGAGGGAAGCATGCAGCTCCTTGCAGTTAATTAATTCATTAACCAATTGCCTGATTCACTTGGGCACATCACCACGATGATGTGATCAGTTTTCTTCTTATACCATATCTTGTCTGCCAATGTTTTAGATATCTCTGATGGGGTTTGAGGTGTGTATTTTTGCTGTTTCAAACCATCTGTGATCACAGAATCCTGGAATGGTTTGGGATGGAGGAAACCTTAAAGATAATCTCATTCCAACCTGCCATGGGCAGGGACACCTTCCCCTGTCCCAGGGTGTTCCAAGCCCTGTCCAACCTGGCCTTGGACTCTTCCAGGGATCCAGGGGAGCCACAGCTTCTCTGGGCACCCTGTGCCAGGGCCTCCCTCACAGGGAGGATTTTCTTCCTAATACTATTCTGGATGCAGAGAAAAGAATCTCCTCCATCACCTTGTTGGTCACTCTTTTTTTGCTGCAGCCCAGAATTCAGTCTGTGAATACACATTTCTGTCCATCAACACTCACAGTTCATTTTCTTTAGGGCTGCTCCCAAATCATTCTGATAAATCCCTTGTGGTTGTGAGGCCATCTTCAAATCCCCACTGCTGTGGTGTTTCCTCTAAGAGTGACCTGCCAGCCTGCAATATCTCTGGATGTTGATATATCCAAAGCCACGGGTCCTGTAAGTGTGCAGAACCACTTACTACCTGGGTAAGTAGAAATTTATGAGGCACCACTAATAATATTTAATTCACATCAATCCCTGGTAAAGCCAGTGTGGGGATGGATCTCGCTCAGACATAGTCCAGAAATGGAATGAATTTCAAAAATATAGCCACTTTTTCATCAAAACCCCTATAAAATCAATCTTCTACTTCAGAATGGAGCCCTAAGGCTTGAAGCCGACTGAAATTACTAAAATGCAAAAAGAATCTTTAATTACATGCTCATTTGAGAGGAGGAATGTAAGACTGTGTCCCTGGATTCATTTTTCAGACTAATTTAGTAGTCTTTGTATTGAACATTCTCCTCTGATGGTGGACTTGAAAAATGCATCCGTCATGGAAATTTGCCTTGTGAAGAGACTCCATTTCAATTACAGCTGTCTGAGTGAAATTGAAATAATATGTTACTATACTGGATGAAATCATGATCTATGTGGCCCTTTGAGCTGTCTGCAGCAGTGATTGAGCCCGTGACAAACATTTCCAGTTAGGAAAGACTGGTGGAAGATACACACTGGGCTGCTCCATGGAGGGGGGCAGCTCTTCATGTCATGGACATGGTCTCAGGCCAGATCTTCAACATCACAGGAAATTTTAGAACCATGTCTTATGATTCCAGCATAAAATGGGACTGGTTTGGTCTGGTTGGCAGCAGAAGGAGTCTTGAAGCTGTCAGCTCTGGGATAATTTAATCACATAGGTGCTTTCTCCCTAATCCCCATTTCTTGCTTGTTTTATCTCTGGAGCAGAGCATATAAATCCTCCCCTCCCTCCCTGAAACTTTCAGTATTTTTAAACCATAATATTTAATTTTGCATGTGCTTTTTACATCTTGGTTGGCTTCGGTTTTTTGCAGGAATTTGTTCTCTTGGCTGTGTGGGAAGGGAAGTCCCTCGAATCAGCTCATATTTCAGTGATTTTCTCAGATTTAAGGGCCAGATGGGATCATTAGCTCACTCACCTTGATCTTTTACACAGCCTGTGGGATGGGATTCACCTCACAGTTATTTAAAGAATGAAGTTAGAGACAGAATACCTGTGCCAAAATGATCTGTCTTCCCTCTGCTCCTTTTGCAGTCAATGGAGAAGGATCATTTCTTTTACTGGGTAATTCATTCTTCCCTGTGCTAGATTTGGGTATAGGATGCATAAATTACTGGGGCTGTGGCCTTCTCACAGTGAGTTCATTATCCAATCTTTGCCTTTTGGCTGAGGAATGTCAGCAGTTTGTGCCTGAAAGTCTCAGGAAATGGAGAATCCACTTCTTTTCTTTCTTGTGCTACAGATTTATCGCCCTTGGTATCAGAAACCAAACTCCAGAGGTGTGACTGGCTGGATTGGTATTGGTTATAAAGAATCTTGTGTGAGTAGCTCAGGGGAAGATCCACAGCTTGCACTGTGATGAATCCATCTCCATTCCCTGTCACTGGCTGCCTCAAATCCCAAAATTCTGAGTAAAACAGCAGAGATCTCCAGAATGAGGTGACAGCAGTGCCTGCTGAGAGGGAAAGGTTCCTGCAAGGGCCAGAGGGAGGGAGGAGGTGGATGAGGAGGGATGTGATAGATGAAGAGAAAATGAGTGTTGAGAAAAGGTTTGTTCAGAAAAAAGGTGGTGAGCTGAGCTCAGCTAGACACCAGATTCCCACCAAAGCCACTCCATCATTCCCCTCCTCAGCTGGACAGGAGAGAGGAAATAAAAGGAAAGGTTTTTGGGTCGATGTAAGGACAGGGAAGGATCTCTCAGCAGTTGCTGTCATGGGCAAAGCAGGCTTGACTTAGGAAAAAAGAATAATTTAATGTCTTACCAATAAAAACAAAGAAGGATAATGAGAAGTTAAAACCAAATCATAAAATACCTTCCTCTTACCCCTCCCTTCTTCCCAGGCTCAGCTTCACTCCTGAATTCTCTGGAGCTGGTTGGATTTGCCTCCCTCAGGCATGGGGGAAGCTTCTCTCAGAAACCACCCCTGAAGTCCCCTGTAACCAAAACCTGGCCTCCCCAACCCAACACCCAGAAACACTCTGGTGCTAAAGCAAGAAGACGGATAAAAGTGAGTGAGGACTAATTTAAAATCAGTAAAATCAAGCTTGTTTAATTACAGACACAATAAATAACTTGAATAATTACTTGTGCTGAGATAAAGACAAAGCCAAACGTATGCTTTGGAGGGATAGTGCTTATCTGAGGTGGCATTTGGGGATGGCCACGTTCCACTGGAAATCAGTGGATAACAAGAGACATCTCCAGCAGTGTCAAACAGAACAATTAGCTCCTGCTTCGGAGTAAAACTGATGAAAATGACAGGGTACAGACCAACAAAAAGGTAGAAGGATCTGTAATTTCTCTGTCAGATTATTCTGAAAAATGCAGTTTTGGTCAGTGCTTGAGCCAGACTTGCTGTGAAACTGATGTTCTTCTCTGCCACATTACAGTGCCAGTGAAGAGATTTTATGACACTTTTTTTTGACTAGAGAATAATTATTTCATGATCAATTACATGATAGTTGATAATAAATAAATATTATAATTATTACATTGATAATTACATGATCAAGGAATAGCCAGGGAAAAGGTAAAGAATACACTTTCATGCCCTAATGTACATTAATTCAGGCACCATGTCTTACCCTCTTCATTGACTGCACAGTTAACCCTAAACTCTGATTTTCATTGACTGCACAGTTAAATGGAAATAGAAACCCTAAACTCTGAGTCATGGGCTTTTCTCTCTTGATCAAAAAATCTGTGGGATTTGTAAGTCAGATGCTGAGTACCTATAAGAGATGGTCTGGTAAGATCCTTTAAGGATTTAATTTAAGTAGTTTGTAAAGGATCGTGTAGTTAAATCCTGGTCCCTCGCCCTACACTGGTCCAAGATGAATTTTTGGATATGGAATGAGTTATAATTAACATTCTTGAGGGTCAGGGTGGACTGCAGATAAATCAGGCTGGTATCCTTCCCCTGTCCAGCACTGCTGGGGTCACTCCTGACACCCTTTAGACATTCCTGCTCTCCCCACCCTTTCTAGCCCAAGAAGGATGTGAAGAAAATAAAAGAGATTGGGAAAAGGGGCGCAGCACAACACCCTGGCCCTTCCAGCCAGGAAATTCCCAGTTTGTACTGATCCATGGGATTTTCCCACACCCACCGGCACAACTTTGTACTTTGTCATAGGGATACACTCTCAGGGAATTAAAAAAAAAGAAAGAAGGAGGTTGGGGTTATATTCCAAATCAGTTTGTGGTGGCTGTCAGGTTATGCTGAATTACATGAGTCATATCCAACACCCTGAGAGTGTGGAATGATGAGCTCTGCCCAGGTTAAAGGAATGTTTCTCAGGCCTGGCCTTGGCTGGCATGGAGAAGGAATAGATTAAATTGCATTTTGAGGTTCCTTCCAGGCTGGTTTGTGTGATGTTACATCCTGAGCACTTGTCTTGGCACTTTTGATTTAGCCTGGGTGTACAGCAGCGATGCTCCCGCTGTCACAGCATGCACTATTGATTTATCACGCTAAAGTGAGTACAACTGGAACATGAAGATTCATTAAGAGAGACCATTTACGCCTCTGGACTCGATATGTTTTCAAAATGATACTCCACAACCTCATTAGTGTCTTGTTCTCATTCATGGATTCACCTGGCGAGCGACAAGAAAAGAAACAACAAGAGCAGAAAATTGATCCCCGGCACTGGTGTCTGATTCCTTGGGAATTCAGCATTGGCCTCATCATTCTGGGATGCCAGGTGGATTCAATAAATGTAAGAAAGCTCTAAAGTAGAAGTATTGATGGCTCAAACACTGAGGAAAGAGGTTAAAAGGTACAGGATTGCTTCAGTCCCTTCCTTAAAAGTACAGCAGCTGTCTTCATGTCATTCCTCATATGCTCTCACTCAGATAAAAAAGAACATATTCTGATTATTTGTAACAGTGTTTTGGTCTCCTATGATCCCTTGAATAACTCCCCATGAATTTTCCAAAAGGTAGTCACAAAGTGATTTTTTTATTGCTTTTCAAGGAATGTGTTTTCTTCAGGACACATGAGTAATCCTCTCTGATGTTGTCTGCCTTAGATCTCCTTTTGCACTGAAAACTACAAAAAGGTAAATTAAATGTGTCCATTTAGATGCTTTTAATTGGCAGCCAACGTCAATGGCTCCAGTGAGAAACTTTGGACTGGATTTACCCAAAGGGAATTGTTAAAAGATTTATGAAGAGAAGCAAGATTTTTATTGAAATGCCTTTTTTATTATTATTTTTCCTGGACAGTGCTTGTATGAAGTTGATAACTCCCATGTCCACAGTTGAATCTCTCTCTTCCCTGTTTCCTGATCTCCCTGGAATGTGCTCTAGGCACACTCTCCCCAACACTGAGGTTTTAATGGTTTCGGAAAAATGCTTGGATGGGATTAAAGGTGTTGGGAGCACCAAGGCCTGTGGGGGTTCTGCTCCCAAACCATCAGAAGCTGATCCCCTGCAGAGCTGGGATGCAGGAGCTCCCTGGGTGTGAGCAGGAATTCTCACGGGAGGGTGGGTGCAGCCACAGTGACAGTGGTGAAGATAAATTTGGAACGTGAGGAGGAGATTCATTCGGAGCTCCAGACGCCAATGTCTGGCTTGGCCTCCCTTGGGACACGTTAGGCTGTGTCTGGATTAATCCTGAAATGTGCCAGCTGAGTCACACTCGGGTAACATCGCCTCTCATCTCGCAGGGGGGAATTTATCCCGGAGCTGCTTTCGGGGAAGGAGTGATGGAGATGCAGTTAAACTATTCAGGAGTGAGGGTTTCCCTGGGAAGGAGCTGTGGGGATATCAGTGATGTTTTGGAAGGCGGGCAGGGCAGGGATGTGTCGTTCTGATTGGGAACGGTGGGAAAGAACGACACTGACTCTCAAGGGAGTCACAACAGGAGAATCCTCTAGTTTGTTTTTCTAGGCTTGTCTTATAGACAGATACGTGGAAAATACAGAAAGGAAACTCTTATTGGTTAGCAAAATGCTACATCACTATCATTGGTCAGTGGGGCTCACCACCCCCCTGACTTTCTCCTGCAAGGAAAACAAGAAGACAGACAAACAGCACCTGGCTGTTGCTTTCTGTCTCTGAGGATTGTTCTGAAATCCTCCCATGGATTTTCTCAGGCTAGCTTCTCAGGCAGGACTGAGAGGCCATGGGCCTGCAGTTTCTGCAGCTCCCTGCAGCCTGTTCCAAAGCTAGCATCCATAGGGATGTGTCTGCAGGGAGGTCCTAGTGTGGAGAACTTGGAGCTGCTGGTAGATACAGGATAAAATCGATGCATGAGCTGCAGGGTAGGTGCAATAATTTCAGGGTGTCGCCTTGTAGGGTCCCTGTGGTTTTCCAGGTGGGAAAGGACCCAGCAGCAGCCCTTCCATCTGTCCTGTCCACTGCACATCCAGGGCCAGCTCTGTCCCTGATGCCTTGGGGGCACTTAGGGACTGCCCAGCAGGCTCTGTGTGCACATGCCCAAGGTTTTCAGTGGAAAAGGCTAAAGATCAGCTCTTGACCTTCACCCTGAAATGATTTATGAGCGCTCGACTCCTGAACTTCACCCTGGAGTAATTTATGAGAGCTCAGATCCTGAACTTCACCCTGGAGTGAATTTATGAGAGCTCATCCACTCATTTCCCCCAGCTCTGCTGGGAGGATAATCCCAGAGGAGTGACAGAGCTGGAGTTGGGCTGGAAACTGCCGGAGCCTCAGGGTAGAGTTTGGTTGAGCTCAGCTTTTCCCATCTGCAGGATGGTGCTGGTAATCCTCTTACCTGCAAGGAATTTTGTGCTGTCCTCCAGAGGAAAGCACAAGGCAGGAGTTTTTGGTGCTGGTGACCCAGTGAGTGTTTTGCAGATACAAAACTTTCTTTCCTCTTGGGAAGGAGGAGGACAATGCACATCAGTGTCATCTTTAGAGAGAAAAGACTCCAAAAGGGGTGGAAGGAGGCACTACCAGCAGAAGAAATTCACATTTTCAACCATTTGAAAGAGGAAACAACGTGCTTAACAACCATTTGAAGAAATACAGAAAATACAGCAACAAACAGAACCAGGATACCCAGCAGGGAGTCACTTGTTTTCTATTAGCTCCAGGGTGTTCTCATCTGCAATGGGAATTGAACCAGCTCCAAAAAACCCCAGGCAGTGTAATTGCAGGGACACAATATCAGTGGGCTTCAATAAGTGAGCTGGTCATGGAAAGGGCTGCCCTGGAGGAGGAAACTCAGGGCTGAGCTGAAGATTTTTAGCAGATAAGCAGGATTATTGCAATCCTTACCCAAAACAGAAAATATTTCACTCTGCTCTAAACAAACCAGAGGCCCAAGTGAAGTGGCCAGCCTGGAGGTGTAAATGGAAGGAATATTATGTTAATGGAAGAGAGAAGAGATGAGAAAAGCTTGAGAGCTGCTGGGTTAGAGGTTCTGCATGACAGGAGAGAACTATTATTTTATTTACTCAGAAACCTAAACCACCTGAGGCTCACCCTGGTAGTTGTTTGGATGTTCACTAATCCAAACAGCAAATCACAGGATAGAATCCTACAATGTTTTGGGTTGAAAGGGGTTTATTTCCACCCCCCTGCCATGGCAGGGACACCTCCCACTATCCCAGGTTGCTCCAAGCCCTGTCCAGCCTGGCCTTCAATATTTCCAGGGATCCAGGGGCAGCCACAACTTCTCTGGGAAACCTGTGCCAGGGCCTCAGCACCCTCACAGGGAAAATTTCCTTCCCAATATCCCATCTAACCCTGCATCTTTCTTGGGATTGTTATGGGGCTCTGTTAGAAGTCAACTGGATTGACTCAAAATTTAAAGCTGGCGTGTGGGCTGGTCCTGAAGGAACATCATTACCATCGAAATTAATCACTTAATGCTTAAAACATTCATGGTTAACTTCTGGGATGAGATTCTTGGTTTTTAGGAAGCCAGAGAATCCCTGCTTAAATTCTATGGAACTCATAGAGGGTGTTGAGTCTATGGAGGAAGAAGTCTCATGTTTACACTCAGTCCTCTCACTCTAGAGCTGTGGCTTCTTGGCTGGGATGGTGCTTCAAGTTGGACATGTTTTTTAACCACTTTAGCTTCAATATTTTGAAATGTAGTGATGCTGGACATGAGCAAATTACATACTTTTTTACCTGACACAGGGCATAACCCACAGCAGACCTTAATGCCAGGCAGTAGAAGGCTGGAATCAAATTTAGAGGCAGAGGGAATTTTTTTATTCGCCTCCTGAAACCACTTGGGTGAAAGAAATCATCTGCTGAGAAGCCATGGAAGCTCAAAGGGCACTTGGACACCGTGGGTGAAGATTTGTTATCTCACACTGGTGCTCTTAGTCCAGCAGGCTCAGCCATGGTCATTAGCATGCAAAACACACGTTCTCCTTAATTATAAGTGATATTTTTGGATTATCATGCCCAGCAAGGAAAAGTCTGCATTTGCTGCCAAGAGATCTGTGGAGGGCATCAGCCCCGTGAGGGGAGAAAATGGAACATTGTGAAAGCTTTGCTGCAGCACAGCTGCTTTTCCCATCACATTTTACTCGATTGAGAAAGTTTGCAACCCCAAAATATACAGGGCAGGGAGGAACCGAGTAAACACAAATCTGGGATAGCAGGAAAAACATGGCTTAGTGCTCAGAGGGCAGAAAACCTGGAAAATGGTTTTATCTTCTGTGAAGGGATCACAAGGTGAGGTTGAAAGGCTGAAGGTTTTACTGTGTTTTTTAATTGATGTCTGCAGGGTGAGATCCAGGTTTTTGGATTGGCCTCAAGTCTGATATAAATAAATGAGTTTGGAAAGTGAGCTGTGAAATCTCATTACTCAAACTGGCTTCTCTCAGCTGCAAAAACCTAACCCATATCAGGATCCAGCTCATGAAGGAGGTCAAAATACTCTGCTGGTGTTTAGTCCAACCCACCTTCACTCTTTACATTTTCTGTGTTTTCTGAGGCTGGCACCAAGTGTTGGGACAAGCAGACAAGATGGGCAGGTATTTTTATCCCCACAGCTGTTCAATCAGATTCTCATTTAGCAGCTCAATTCTGTGGATAATCTCAATGTAATTAGAAGGTTTAGGTAAAATTCAGAGATGTACTTAAAATTTTGGTTATTATTATTCTAGAATCAGCACCAGTTACAAGCACATAATTATGCTTGATGTAGTACAAACTCATTATGGGATCTAATTCTGGCCTATGGTGTTTGCAATAGAGCTAAAAATTTTCTTTTTGCACAAACCCTGTTTCACACAGAATATTTTTTTTTAAAAATCTGTCAGTTAAAGGACTGAGGATGTTCCTCTACAGTTCACAATTTAAAAAAAATAAGAAGCTGATACCTTTGTCTTATAATGTTGCATTGCTGATTTTGAACAGGATTCTGTTGGAAAGTTATTCTCCAAAAAAGAGAATAATTAGGATGAGGGTTAATTTGGATGAATGAACTGGTTGCCACAAAATCATTTTTCCCCTTTCTAGTTCATTAGGAAATTAAAATTTTGGGAGCTGGCCCGAATAATTTCTTTTCCATATTTCCGGTGGGATTTTTTTTGGCGCTGCAAAGGAAACAAGATTTAGTTATTAAGTTGTGAAGAACAGACACTGAACAAACAAAAACTGACACAAAAACTCCCAGTAGCTTGAGGGAGAAGACAGAATTCCAGTAGTTTCCAGCCCTATGTTCCACCACTGGCTCATCCTCCCTCCTTCAGACCTCTTGCACTCTCTAGCAATTAAATCTGTGGTTTGAAAAACAGATAACTTTCAATAATTAGAATTAATTTTTTATCATTATTTTTATTTTTTTATTATTTATTTGGAATGACACAGTTTTTAGGTGCTGCTCTCACAAACTATTTATGATCTGCCAACACCCCCTCAGCCAAGGAATATTGATAAGTCATTTTCCCCACACTTCATCTTATTTATTTCACCTACCAGACATGTTCGTGTACTCACTTCCTACTCTGGTGCTGCTCTGTGAAGAAAAAAGCCCCAATAAATTAAAAATATGTTAAGTGAGGGGGCAAAACCTATGAAAACATCATTATGGATCAGCCCCCAGATGGGTATCCTGCCCTAAATATGTCTGAAGCACCTTCCCAGGGACAGATACTGTCAGATACTGAAGGAATATCAGAGGTTTCCTTCATACTGTCTCTAAAATTCCCCCAGGATGAGCCTTGGATGTGACTGGAGGCCTGGGGAACATCCTGAGATGTGTTTGCCTGGTTTATGGATTTTCCTTTTCCCAGCATCTCCAACTGTTTTTTGAACTTGTCCAACCTTTTGTTCCAAGCTTCTTCAGAGAGTTCCACATCTCTTTTTCTGGCATCCCCTTTTTTTGCTTTGAGCTGGACACTCACTAATTTGATTTTTTGTGGAGTAATTACTACATGAGAACAGCGTTTGCTGCCTTTCCATCTTTTCAGCTGCTGCTCACATCATTCTAGATTCTACAGGTGTTCAACATCCCTTCCTCAGTTATCCCACTGCCAGGCTGGATTCCAGCCTGTCCATTTTTAAATTATTCCAATACCATCAATCCATGATGGATCATCCCTTCAGTGATGGATTTTCCATGAAGTTTTTACAGAATTATTATAACCTGAACAGAACCTCACACAATTTTCAAGATGTGAGGACATTACCCACAGAGACAGAAAAATGTCTTCCGTTTTCTTCTTTATTTCCCTAGAATATCTCAAATTTCATTTGCTTTTTTGACTGATACTTCTGCTGAACTGACATTTCCATAAGAGAATTGCTGGCCCAAGATCTCATTTTTCTGTGCTAGCAGCTGTGCCAGAGCCTGCCATCATTCAATCCCTCACCAGCTCTCTTGAGCCCTCCTTAGGCACTGGAAGGGGCTCTCAGGTCTCCTTGGAGTCTTCTGTTCTCCAGGATGAATAAACCCTCATATCCATAGGGGATCTGGATGCTGTGAATGGATTTGTTTGAATGCAGGTCCCAGGAGCCCCCATATTTACATCAGGACCCGTTCTCTAATGACTTTTCTAAACATTTATCACAGCACTGGGTAAGGCGAGGGTGGAAAAAGGCTGCCATGGGTTTAAAAAGGAAAAATCATCATTTAAATTAACAGCAAAATGCATAGACCTTCAGCATAAAAAAATTATACATCTCACCCACTCACCTTAAAAAATACAAAACTAGTATTCAGTAGAGTCAATAAAAGTTAAACTTTCTTATGTGTAAAATGTGTTGGCTGAAGAAGATTAACATTTCAAATAGATTTGCTTATTAAAATGAAGATATCTTTTGATAAAATACACTGATTTCCTGGGATTTCAGTTTTTGCACTGAGAAATTAAAAGAAGGAAAGGCAGAATTCAGTGAAAATACCCTTTCCCTTTCCCTTTCCCTTTCCCTTTCCCTTTCCCTTTCCCTTTCCCTTTCCCTTTCCCTTTCCCTTTCCCTTTCCCTTTCCCTTTCCCTTTCCCTTTCCCTTTCCCTTTCCCTTTCCCTTTCCCTTTCCCTTCCCCTTCCCCTTCCCCTTCCCCTTCCCCTTCCCCTTCCCCTTCCCCTTCCCCTTCCCCTTCCCCATTCCCTTTCCCTTTCCCTTCCCCTTCCTCAGATTTGGCATTTCAGCAGGGACAGCTGTGCAGAGATATTGAGGGTGGTGGCCAAGGACTGATGGTCCAGAGTGACAGAGTTTTTACCAAATTCCTGGGATGGGTGAGGACTCAGAAATGTCCCAATTTCTGCCTAGTTCAGTTGCATTTGCAAAAACAGCTGTGGAGCACCAATGCAGAATGAAAGGGTTGAAACTAAGAAGCCCCATCAGTAAAAAAACCTCAGATTTTAAATCCAGGAGTCCCGCGTTTAATCCCAAATTCTGGAAAGTCGGTGTTTTTAATTTCATAAAGTAAACACGTATCTTAATTGAAAAACCAAACTAAACCCAAAAAATCCTGGCAAATACTAAAAAGTACAAACCCGTGCCTCGTGCAATGCATTTTACATTTAAATTGTTACATTTCTGTCAATGCAATCAGCGTTGTTTATATCCCTAAATCCCATAAACAATGGCCCAGCAGTAAAGAGCAGGCCAAACCCAAATCATGGGCGTGTTGGCAAGAGGTTGGAATGTTGGACACAACCGGCTCCTGGGGTGGAAAATTCCAAACCTAAACCAGAATTGGGGCTGCAGGACCAAACTGAGCAGCACACACATTGCGCTCTGCAGGCTTGCTCGGTGGGAATGTTGTAGGGGGAATTATTTTCCTCCTGTGGAACGTTGATTTAATGCACTGCTGAGCTGATGGTTGGTTAATATCCTTAAACAATCACCAAAGGCAATGGGGGAATGCTGATTGCTTCCAGTCGTGGCCTGGCCTCGGTGCTTTTCCTTCCAGGCCCGTTTGTTTTTATTAAAGAGATGGATGGTCCCGTGGTCTGTGGGCTTTAGGGGGTTGCCCTCATGGACAGGATCCAAAGCCTCCAGAAGATCTTGGGGAATGTGACCTGAAGCCCAGCCTACGGTGGTGGAGGCTCTCACTGTGGCGTAGCCTTCGAATCCTGCACGGAAGGGCTGATTTCAGCTCCCTTACTCATTAATCTGATCAAAGGGAAACAGTGCTAAAGACTTCTGCTCACACACAGGAGAGGAAAAAAATTAGCTAAGGGTGGCTGAGCATTGGCAGAGCTGCAGGGCACCTGGTGATGGAGCAAAAGAGGGACTGAAGCTCACAATTCCAGGGAGTTCACTGTCTTCTTTAGGAACCAGGGCAGAGTAGACAGATTTCAGGACTAAGATTTCAGTGGCTGAGTCAGTAGGGCAGGTGAAGGGGAGGTAAAATATTGATTTTAATGATGCCAGGATCAATTTCATCCAATATCAACAATGTTAGCAACAGTCTTTCTTTATCCCAGCAATGCCATCAAACCTGAGATTACCTTGGAGTTATTAAATCCATCCTTTAATCTGATAAATTTAGTGTGAGGACATTACCAATGTACTCATAACCCCTCTTTATCTCTCCACAGTTGGTGGCTGTAATGTTGAGTCTGAGACAGAATAAATGAGATTTGGGAAGCAAGATCAATAGTTTTGAGCAGCAATACCTGTCTGCCAGCTTCAGAGATGAGAGAAGGAAGAAAATACCTCTTGATGTGTCAAGGAAGTCAGAAACTTTAAGCTACCCACCATAGCTTAAATCAGGTGGATTAGCTGGAGTAAGATGATTTAATAATTGGGTTTTTGTTGTGGTGTTAATTGTACCACACTGATAACATCCACAGCCAAGTGTTGCAGGTTCTCTCCCTTCATGGCTCCTAATGAATGGAAAAGGGGAGTAGGGGATTATTAGTGGGATTTAATATGCACAGATACACCCCAAAGTGCTGTTGTCCCTCTGGGAGCTGAGTCCCACACAAATATGTTCTTTGAAGAGGCATCAGCCAGACTGGGAGGAAAATCACATTATTTTAGGTACTTTGGAGAAAACAAATGGAACTGGCAAGTGGAAATGATTGGCTTCT
Organism: Cyanistes caeruleus; assembly: GCF_971803275.1. NCBI lineage: Eukaryota > Metazoa > Chordata > Aves > Passeriformes > Paridae > Cyanistes > Cyanistes caeruleus. The sequence continues at coordinate 5,926 of NW_028256115.1, read as the reverse complement.
CAAATCAGGGGTTGCAAAGAGCGGACCTGCCTCCAGTTCCTCATTTCTCAACAAACATCCTGTTTTAGGGAATCACAGCACAACACTGGAAGTGTTGATTCTTCTGACACCCTCAGAACCTCCACTCCCTCTTCATCTCAAAGTCCAGCTCTGTTAGGAAACCTCTAATTCACCTGGAAATACATTCACAGAATGGGTGAACATAAAAAAAATCCTGGGGAAAAAAAATTGATGAAGCCAGAGTCATTTACTTTAGACCATTTCCAGATTAATCAATGGCTCTTACAGGCAAAACTCAAAAATCTTCCAGTGAACAAGAGGAGCCCCCTGGCCACTGCATGGCTGAGACAGTGACCGGAATGAGCTGGCACCAACCTTCAGCTGCATCAAAACCTCTGTGAAAGCTTCTGCCATGACAGGACATACTGATAAGGAGTGAGAAATGGAGAAGAAAAATCAGCATTATCAATCTGGAGCATTAAACTGGAAATGACTTTAAGAACTTATATCCACAGGTCTCATATCATCTGTCAGGCCAATATTAGTGTGTCAGCCCTGGTTTGAAGGTTGCTGAATACCCACAGTGCCCCAGATACATTATTCTGAAACTTATAAATCTTTCTAAAGTACGTATTAAGAAAGAAAAATAGGGATTTTCAAGGTTTTCATTGCTGTGAGAGTAAATTTGGTGATTTTTTTCTCTTAGAACAGCAGAAAGGAGAGACTTAAAACAATCGTTCTATTTTTTTGTTTTGAAGTTAATTTTTATAATTTATTTTTTTTTCATATGGTGAGATCATGACAGCTTACAACAGATAGATATACAACATTTGAGTCTAAATCAACAGGAAAAAAATAAATATCTATATTATTGATATAAAACTCAAAGATAAAATAAAACTAAAAAATTGAAGGGATTGAGAGCAAATCTTATGCACATCCTTGGGGTTTTCTAGCAGAGAAGAAGAAGGCAGTACTGTCACCATCGAGAGGAGATATGAGATATCTGAGCAGAATCCATCAGCTGCTAAGGGGGTGCAGAAGAATGAATTTTACAGAATTTGTGACATTCAAAAGTTGCGAGGTTTTTTTTCTCACAAAGATTATGCACTCAGGAAATTAGAATAATTTCTAGAATTCTGAATGAGCATTGATACTGATTACTGATTTTGGAAGTCTGAATTTAAGAACCTACAAGGAAATTGAGCCATGAGTATGAGCCTGCGTTCAGCTCAAGCCGGGAAACCCACAAATAACGTGGAATCATTTTAGGGAATTGTGGCAGATCTATAACAAGGAGAATGCAATTCTGAACCCCAGAAGATAGAAAACAAAACATTCCCACTCTAAAGTTGTCAGAGTAATTTTCTGAGTGAAGGCTCATAGGGTTAATGAAAAACAAACAGAAATTTAGCAGAGGAAGAAAAAAGGAATTGTAAGAACATCACCAAGTTCAGGGCAAAAATCAGGACTGACGAGGTTTGGAACAGCATTTTGAGATACAAGACAATCTCTGGGATACAGTTTCAACTTCCAGTCCAATAAATAAACACAGAGCATAAATAGTTGCATAAAAATAGTTTGGAGAAAAATAAAGCATAATTCCAGCCCGAGCTGGGTCCATTAGGGGTGAAATGTGAGACATCACAGAAGCCCACGGGACGGATGTTTGTAATTCTCCAAAGGAACAAAGCCAAATCCTTTTATCAGAACACCTCTTGAAAATATCATCCCTTCATAGCCAGCTGAATCCATTTTACTAATGGAGTTTAATTTGTGCCCTCAAAGTTAATGGGATGTCCCAAAATAACCCAATAATTGGGGTTATTTCCTCAAGGGTTGAGCGGTAATGTGCTGTAACACACAAGCCTTGTAAATTTGTAACTAAGGAGCCTTCAATGATTTTTGACATGGAAATGTGTTCCTTATTTAAAGAAATTAAGTCAAAAGGGGAAAAGTGTCCAGAATCCTTCATATTTTAACAAATCCACATCTACCCCATAACCAGAGGCAAGTCCTTGTCACTCTCAGGCAATGTTCCAGCTTGAACTTTTTGACTGTATTAAATCCTAGTGCTTGAAACAGCAGGAGAAAACAGGAAGTTAAACTGGGAGGATTCTGAAAATGGTTATGTTTATATGGCTGATAGTGAAGTAATAGCTGATTTATAGCTGCAGTTTTTATTTTAAAAATAAATTTAATTTGCAAACCCCAAAAAAGATAAATGTGAGATGAAACAGAATGTGCAGAATGTGTTCCTATGGTTTGTTCAAAGCAATTTGGGGTGACCAAGAACCGTGTGGAAGGAAGAGATTTTCTCCCCTCCCTATAGTTTTTATTTGAATATTCCTTAATTTTTATTCTCTTTTCCTTATGTGTGTGAGGAGAGGGGCTGGTTAATAAACAGAATAAAAAGAAAGTTGTGTCCATTTTGAACTGTAGTAATTCCATCACTAACTAGCACAGCACTTTTTAGATACCAATCAAAATATCCCAACAAAAAGTAAGTAAGTGAACAGATTCCCTAAAATATCATTATGTTGTAATGAGGGAGTTTTATATTTGTGTTTTACCCTTCAATCTTTACAGGGTCTGTCATGAACCCACCTTACCCTTTATGCACTTGGTTATTTTGGAGCCAACTCTCACCTGCCAGACTTTCCAGGACAAATTTAACATTAAAAAAATAATTATTTTGGACTAAAAGTCCACCACCAGGACTAAGATGAGCTCCCCTACCAAGAACTGAGATGAATCCTTTCCCAGAACTGCTATTTGTTACATTTAGAGAGGCATGAGTTAAAATGACCACACAGAAATTTATTTTCTACATGAGTTTCAAAAACCTGGAACTGCTTTCATCATAATTCTGTGAAATATCTGGAATTTCATCATTACAGCCTGTGAGATCTGTGAAATACGTGGCATTTGCACACAGACCTCTTTGAGTTGTCTTCAATACTGGTTTGGAATAAGCTCAGCATTGCATTTATTAAATAGCAGGGGAAATTATTAGGCTATTTTACCTCATTTTGTGCTCATTTGGTCCTAATGATTTGCTCTGGTACAACCTAAACGGAGGCACCTGAATTATCAGATCAAACAACTGGACCATAAATAAAACCAGAGTCAAATGGAAAGGAAAAGAAGAATTTTTGACATCAGCTTTCCATTCTAATTTTTAATATAAATTGAACCTTACTATTTATCCAACTTCTAATATCACTGTGGAGGAAGGTTCAGCTGAGTCCCAGTGTGGCACTACTTGTTTAAGATGTCCAGGGAAAAGCAGAGAAAAATGTTAATAAGAGGAGAGCTCATTGAAATAAGATTTTCTTCTGTTTATTAACAGCCTGGAGGCTTACAGGGGGGATACACAGCAGACTTTTAATTAAACTGTTTATTTTTAAAGGGGATTTGCTAGAATTCATCACAGTCAGGAATGTGTTAATGGGATGATAAAGTGGAAGGAGTGGTAAATGTCTGTTTTGGCAAGAGTCAGAGGAGGAAAACAAAAAGTAGAGCAAAGAGAGCAAAATAAAAAGTAGTCCTCCTTGCAATATGATTTTGGGATTTGCTTTTTACCGCACAATATCTGAGAAATTTCTTCAGGGTTATTAGAAAGCAACAAGAGGCACTTCTGCAAAGATAAAAGAAGTTAAGCAAATAAAGATTTAAAAAGAAAACACGAGCAAGACCAAGACTGGAACATGAATATCTAGCACTGCCACATGGGTCCATGGCAGAATCACCCAAAATCATCCAAATCTGGTGCAGATTTGGACAGGAGCTGCCAGACTGACAGGGGCAGCCACCCTTACTGCTCAGCTGGTTGAGTTCATCCTCGGTGTGAGGGCTGGGGATGGATCATCCCACCTGTGAAAGGCATCTCTCTCAGGATCACCCTCTGAGGATGCTCATCTCTCTGCCTTGACTTCAGAAGGAGAAATTCTGGTCTGAACAGGTATTTGCTTTCAGTATTGGAGAAGATGAATGCCATTTTGATGGCCAGACATTATTGTAATTGTAATTTGGATTGTAATTGTAATAATGTAATAATGAATTAATTAATGTTATTGTAAAAATGTAATAATTGTATTGTAATTTGGGTAGTTTGGGATGATTTTGAATGGAGTGCAATTACCTTCATATAACTACTGAAACCCCTGCACCACTGCAGGTCAGCTCGATCCATAAATAAAATAAATGTTGATGTTGAAGGCAGTATTTGCCTGATATATTCAGATATCCAGTTTAGCAAATGATTCATTCTGTTCTGTACTCTACCGACTGAAGTCCTGCTGGCTGCAAAGCCATCACTCTCCAGACCTTCAGGCTGGATCAGAACAGTTCCTCCCTGGGGTGGTTTTGGCGGCTCTCGCACTCACAGACACGGGGATGGACGGGGTGATGGTGTATGAAAGCTCCTCACAGCCAAGTGCTTGCCAAAGAAAATGAAACCAGCAATCACTTCCTTGAGCACTGCGGTTAATCCGAGCCATCAGTAATCTGCTGAAGGTTTTTTGTCAGAGCTCTGGCAGAGGAGGAGCCCGAGGAGCGGAGCCGGGCAGGAACCAGCACCATGGACAGGGACAGCCGCTTCACTCCCAAAATCCCTCTCAGAAACAAAGGCTCCTGACTTCAGGGATGGGAGAATTATGGAATCGCAGAATGGTTTGGGTTGGAAGGGATCCTAAAGATCATCTCGTCCCTCCCCCTGCCAAGGGCAGGGAGAATTTCCAGGAGACCAGATTGTCCCAAGCCCTGTCCCACCTGGTCTTGGGAACTTCCAGGGATCCAGGGGTAGCCACAGCTGCTCTGGGCACCCTGTGCCAGGGCTTGTCCATCCTCACAGCCAGGAATTCCTTCCCAATATCCCATCTAACCTTGCCCTTTGTCATTTTATAACCATCACCTCTTGTCCTATCACTCCATGTCCTCACCCAAAGTCTCTGTCCAGGTTTCTTGTAGAGCCTTTAGGTGCTATAAGGATCTATTGCATTTATTCTATATTTTTTTTTTTTAATTGGAGGATCTGAGGGGAACTCAGAAGCATTGGTTGTAACATCTGCATTTTCTTAGCAGGAAATAACACAAAATCCCTCCTGTGTGCAAGAAAAAACGGAACAAAACCAAACTAAAACAAACAAAACCAAAAAAAAACCCCATACAAAACCTGCCTAACTCAGAAACCAAATAATAATAGGACATAATTACTCAGGATTACACAGGAAAATTAGAAAAGTGTTCTTCCATGTCTTTTATCCTCTAAGTTGTACCATTTTTTACTTCTCTCATTGTTCTTCTGTTATGAGCAATGTCAGGAAAGAGAATTTTGTTGCAATTCTTGGACTGCTGTTCACATCATCACTTCATTAAGTTGCAAGGTCATAACAGGAGACCAAAACTAATCAGATGAGCAAGCTCAGGTGACTTGACAACTGCCAGCTGAATTGTTTCATTATTTTGATTAGCAAATGCCTCAGAAGTCATCTTGTATTTACAGGGAAAATGAAAAAATGCCACTGTCACCTGCTTATTTTCAGAACTGCCTGTTCTCATCTAGACTGTGAGATTTTTATGAGGACTTTTTCCTCCCCATGCTGTTAATCATCAACTTGCTCAGCATTCATTTCTCCATGAGAGAAACTGCATTTTTCTAAGGAGCATTGACAAGAAAATGGAGGTGTCTGCCCACTTCTGTTTTGTGAAGAGTGGAAATCTGGCTGTATCTGAGTATTACCAGGACCTGCCTCCAGTTCTCCAGTGGGGTTTGGCGTTTTTTATGTAATAATCCAAAGTCTTTACAGTGATTTTCATGCACAAATTCACTCCTCTCAATGCTAATGACCTTCATTAAGTGGTGACTGGTGTAAATAAGCTCAGGCTATTTAGGATAATGTGTGTTTCATAGGCCTGCTAGATG
>NW_028256114.1:0-36638 GCF_971803275.1 Cyanistes caeruleus | reverse complement strand
GGTAGGGTGATTTAACGTAATCTGACATTACACTTTCAGAGAGGAATAAATATAGAATTGGGTTAAACTGCATGAGAACATAGCTAGTCTATGTAGTTTTACAAAAATTTAATTAATTTAGAGCAAGATATATGAGCATGCATGATGGGCAGTGGTCTAAATGCAGATGTGGTTCTCAATATAACTCTACATGGTAAGGGAATAAGCTTGCCTAATATCTATGAAAAACAGTTTCATTCAAGTCTCAGCAGCAGCAGTAAATGCAATAGAAGTTTTCTTTTCTTTATAAATGATTACAGGCAGAAAGAAAGATAGGTATGGTAATAAATGAATTGAAGCAGTAATAGACACTGACAGTTTGGAATAAAAGCTAGAAAGGTGGCTGTGTGCAGTAACTAAGCCATGATTTCACATTCTGCAGATTTTATGCCAGTGCTCATGTGACTTCTGAGATCTGTAAAATTTATCCTTACCACACCATTTTTTTTCCTCCTTCACTGAATTTATTCTTGATATTTTCCTTATGCTGGTTGACTGAAATTAGTTTCTCAGACAAAAATGAAGTTTCTGGGTGAAAGAGAGAATTGGAAATTCTTCAAGAAGGATTTGGAACAGTTTGCAGCACTGATAGTTCTAGTTAGAGATGTACACATGCCCAGAGGGCCAAGGGATTTGGGTGGAGACTGTCAAACTGAGCATAACATTGAGAGAAGAGAAAAAACTGTTTTGGGTTCCTTTGTTTTTTCTACTCCTCTTAAATAAAGCTGAAAAAAGCAGTGAGGTATTTATGATTTGCCATTTATACACATACAGACACAAATGTATATATGAATTATACATAATACTATGGTATATACATTAATGTGGTACTTACTGATTAACAAAAAACAATGAAATTGAACTTTAGGTTGCATACAAACCTCCTCTGATACAAAACCTATTTAAAATTCAGGTGGCTTTCAAAATACTATATAATAAAGTACCTGACAAAAATTGTAAATATTCAGTTATGTCAATTATTCTTGAAGTGGTTTAATAAACTCCACAATAGTTCATTAACGTTTTTGAAAACTTGTTCTTCTGAAGTTTTCTGGTGATTTGTTATGATTCTCTATGGAGGACAGAGTAGAGGAAGATTGGGAAGAAGGGAAGAGATCCCGTATGAAAAATCTTCCTGATTTGTGGTATTGACTGCAAATTTGAATCTTCACTCATAAACATGGAAGGAGATAAAGCTGTGTTTTTCTTAGTTCTGTGGTAGTGGTGAACATGCATTGTAATTTCTGTCAAATATATGCATAGATTTTTACAAATGTAAATTATTCATCAATAGTTCATGTGCTTCCTTAAGCACATCAGTAATTTCTAAACAGAGAGCATGTAAAGAGAAAATAAACAAACAAACAAACAAAAATAATATCTTTATTTTTGTTTTGGGTGTTTTTGTGTGGCAGCTGGATTGGATTATTTAATTTTCATGCATTCCATAAAGTAAAGTATATGATTTCTTTGCTATGATTTGATGGACAATTCCAAATAGATTGCTGGAACTCAGAAAAACTGTCTGATAATTCAGTACTGCAATATTTCAAGTCATAAGGTGAAAATGTTTTTCTTGGTAGAACTGCTAATTAAATCCAAGCAACTGAATAGTCATAAAAATTATGGCTGAAAATAATTCATCCCATATCTTTGAGAACAACTTACAGGCAACATTTATACATTCATTATTTCTCGAGTCCAAGTTAACATTTTATTTAATTAAAGTTTATTACAAGCTAAATATTGTTTTCCACACAGCTTTTACATAACACAAAATATTGTCTCCTACAAAGAAAAGTGGCTTTTGTTATGAATTATGTCTTTGGCTTTCTGTAGGCATCAAATCATTATCTACAAAATAGTCCTCTCCATTTGTACGTGTCAGAAACCTGTGCATGCAAAATCAATCAAGATTCCTATCACACTGCCCTGAATCATGTCTTTATTAGATTACTTCGGAGCTGGATGAGTCACACTGCAAGACAATCACTGCAAGGTGGGAGAGCTGCACACCATGACATTGGCTGGATGCCCTGCTCAGGGCTGCTCACACTTCTCCTTTCTCCAGAACTGGCAACTTCAGGTGCTGCTGTCTTCTAGGCAGAGCAGCAAACCTACAGAATAGATTTCAATACGGCTAAATGATCTCTTTTACTTCTCTTTTCACATACTGGATGACCTCAGATAACTGCTCAAAGGTGTAGGTTTCTTGACTTCTCTTTCGAGTGGCTTCTAAAAGTGTCTTAGTGCTTTGTTTTTCACAACTTGATAAGCTTAGGTTTTAATACTTGAAAACTGCGAGCTGTAAGAAAGGTTTTATAAGGCCTAGTTGTGAGACAACTCATAAACTGAGCCAGATGACAAATAAAAACCAGGCTGTAAGAAATTGCAGCTGTTGAATTAGGTGGAGATCAAATTTCAGCTATAATTATGTGAGATTAATGCAAATTTTTAGACATGCCAGAACAAGTGGAATTAATCCTTCCCCTAGAAAATATTTACCCTATTTGATACTTTTTATGTGACACTTTTTAAGATAAAAAAGGCGAAACAGGGATAATCACAAGAACAGAAGTTAAATGTTCTAAGTTTCTACCATCAGAGCCCTTACAATTGAAAAGTCCAATATTCAGACTATTATATCCTTTTAAGTTTTAAACGAACTAACTAATGTATTTTAATTGTGTTTTTAAAGATTACTGGCCGTGTTCCCAGATTTCACTATGGTAAGTGAGCTACTGATCTTTCACAGTCATCCAATACGTGTCATAAAATATTTCTCTTGGTGCTGTAGACTTTACATGTTCTGATTGTATGACTGTGAGGATGTTGGGTGTAAAGCCCTTTTTTGCATAACATGAATTTACATGCCTCCTATTTATGTCTATTTTGTCTCACTCTTCATAACTGCTTTATTTTGTAATTTTTCTTCAGGAAGGCATTTTTAAGGCTTGAGATGCTCCCTTTAGTAAAACCAGAGCTTGCTTTAGATAAATAGGATTTACTTTTCCTTTCAAACTTAATTACTTTTCAGAATCATGATCAATTTCCCGCCTTGCTTGCTTGAGGGGAGTGACACTGTAGGAGACCCTTATGCATTTGCTTTGTAATAAGCCTTTATTCATACACTTGAGGCTATACAATCAGCTCCTCCACTCCAGAGTGTGTGCCTGTGTGTGTGGCTGCAGCCGCAGGCCTGCAGATTGGAATGCTGATGACTGGGACCAAAAGTGCTGAGGAATGGATCTGTATGGAGAAAAGCAATAATCTGGCTCTGAATGTCCATGGGTCTTAAGATATAAAATTAAACTACCTTTGATAACCTCTCTCTATTTTTTATTTTTTTTTTAAATTTTTTTACTAGTGATTTCCCACATAATACCCTACCTAAAAATTTCATTTTAGGGTTCTCTTTTTCACTTGTTTTAAAAATATTGTGTAATTTTTTCTCTATAATAATAAATAATAATAAAATGATAAAATAAATAATAATAAAAACACATAGTAATTCGAGATCCTGATTGTTCAAATAAGGAGTTTGCTTGTTGAAACAATCAATTTTATGTTTCAACTTTATGCTTGTCATTTTTGTCTGCTTTAAAATTAAGTCAGTTTAGAAGCATTAATTTAGTTCCCAGGGGATAGAAGTTTATGGAGAGCTACAAACATTGTCTATAATTTTGCTATGACAGTAATATTTCACATGATCAAGAATCCAGTTATATTCACATTAAGTGAAACCCCTTCTTTTCCCAGGACATGTGAGACGACTTATTTGGGGCGGGGTGAAGGATCACTAAAAATATTGCAATCCTACTGGAAAACAATTTAGTTTGCACACTACTTCTTAAAAGTTAGCTTCTTGACAATTTTACTTGGTTTTTAGAGTGATTTCATGGTTTAAATTATTTAAATGGACCATAATGTAACCATTTAACAGAAGGAATAATCTCTTCCTCTTCACCCAAATGTCACTTAATAGAAATGGATAAAAAATGGAGGCCCATATTCTAAGTTCTCTCCTCAAACATTTCTGGTCCTTAATCAAACATGTTATCTTGTAGACTCATTTATTTATGTATTGGAATCATGGAATGGTTTGTGTTGGAGGGAACTTTAAATATCATCTATTTCCTACCTCTTTTGCCATGGGCAGTGACACCTCCTGCCAGATCAGGTTGCTGAGAGCCCCACCTAGCCTGGCATTGAACATTTCAGGCATGAGGCATTTACAGCTTCTTTGGGCAACCTGTTCCAGTGCTTCACTACCCTCATAGTGACACAGTTGAAGTAAAAGTAAAAAATTTGTAAGAAGACAGAGTAAATGATCCTTCAGTGCTTTTTTCCACCCTACATCAGAACTGTCTTCTGTAATTTTGGCTGCTTGTCATCTCAATGGGAGAGTAGGATAATAATTTGTCTCTATTACAATCTCAAAAAAGAAAAATTATTTTGACTAAATTCTAGTATTGTGCAAACCAATCACTTAAAACAAACATTGGGTTAAATTTAATTTTCATTGGGATTTCCATCTGAAGGGCTGTAGTGCCTTAAATACAGGTTGCCAAAAGGACTTATTTTAAACAATTCCTGTAATCTGTCTTGGGTCCATCCTTGATTCAAAAACTTCAGAAAAGGTCTTCAGAAACTTAAGAGATGGAAACAGGGCATTTATTAAGTACAAGTGGGGCTTTTTTTTCTTATTGATCCATCTACACTTACCAAAAGTTTTAAAGCTGAAATTTTTATTCAACAATGGATAAATTCTATGGTTTATTTGTCATTTCTCTTCTACTAACTAAGTGTGCTGTGGCAGGAAGTTTTTCCTGTTGACTTGGTCTAAAATTAGTGTGTGCCTCAAACCACAGGGTGCTCTGTCTCTAAAGATCTGACAGTCCAGTCCAGTCCAGGCACATCTGTGAAACCAAATGAGTTGTTTTGTTCTCCAGAGAAGGGTGAGGGCTGTGTAACACCTTTACTAATTGTCCCTTGAAAATCATGACAACTTCAAAGGAGCAAGCATTTCTCCAGGAGGACTATACCAAAAGTAAAAAATTAAAGATAAAATTGACAGAGAGGTACAGCTTGCCCATTTATTTCCAGTGCCTGCTAAACTTTGCATAGTTTTATAGATTAGAGAGGTCCATTCAGAATATCTTCTTGTTAGTCAATTACGGTAACTCCACCCTATTTTCCAGATTTATTAAAGTTTAGGATGGGCCTTACTAATAGGTTTTTAACCTATTAGTCTCTATTTTTGTTACAGTTGTGTATGCAAAATCTGGTCTCTACTGGGAAGATTCTTGTTCTAAAGCTAAGGATCCTGGTCCTTGTGTACGAAACAAGTCCAAGTTGGATTTTAGTCCAACAGAAACATACAAACAATTACTCATTTATAAATGATGGGTTTTTTTATTTCACGTAAAAAGAGTAGTAAAGATACCCTTGTTTTGGTAAGACTAAGTAGTTATTTTTTACTTTAATACAAGAAAAAGTATTTTGCTTAAAGCTAATTAGTATAAAACAGACCAAGGGATTTTTTTCATTGAGGTCCTTAAAGTATGTTTCCTGGGTATAGCTACATCGATGTTTGTACTAGATAAATTTATGCAACTTCACAGGGACAACTATTCCTTGATTCAAAAAGTTTTTCATGAAAGTAATAAGTACAGAGAATGGTTTTAAAATATGATAATGAAATAATGGTGCAAATGTCATATTCATGGTGACAACAGGAGAATGAACCAAAACCTGCAAGATAGAATGATATACAAACAAGTTCTTGTGATATGGATGTGGAACAAGAATTTGTTTTGCATTGTTATCCCTTTGGTTCTGCCTATGACTGGGACCTCTTTTTTGTTTTAATGCAACTTTTTAAAATTTCTATTAAGGTAAGACAGGTAGACTATAAAACAGTACTGAAAATCAGCCCCAAGAGGGAAAAAAGGGAAATAAAAATGGAGAAATAAAAAAGGAAAAAATAAAAAGAAGGGAAAATGTATTTCCAGCATTTCCAAGAGAAAGAGCTCTAAGTGCACTTGTTTTCCATTTTCAGTCATTTAAACTACTGTCTTGGAACAATGGATCTTGCTATATTTTGAAAAGGAGTTAATTGAACTTGTATAAATGAAATTCCCTGACTGCAGCAGTGCCTCAAGCTAGCTATGACAGGAAGACTTAGATCATGGGAATTGCAAGCAAATTTCTAAATCAGTATTTCTAAATTTGATACCTTCTATTATTAAAAATATATGGAGACATTAGAAAAAAACTTTAAACCAAACTTCTTAGTATTTCCATTAAACAATATTTTTTTCTTTTGTTTTGATTGCAGATCAGTCATTTTTATTTTGCCACTAGTGATTTCATTTTCCCTTCTATGAATTAATGGGCAAAATATAAAGACAGGAGAAAAGAGATAATTTTATTTCTTCAACCCCATCACTGTAGTGTGGGAACTCATCAAAGTCCCATTTCCTCATGTACGGATATTGTATGTTTAACCTTATTACTCACATTATAATTACAGAAAGATATTTTATAATTCTTTGAGTAACACCTTATCCTGTGGTGTATAACAGGAGACTAAAATGAGATACTGAAGGAGAGCTTTTTCTTTGGGCTCTGTCAGTCAGTCCAGAATTCTGTCCAACAAATTTGATCAGTGAGGAGGACAGGAAAAAAAAAATGGAGGTCATTATTTTTTGCAAAAATGTTGAAAGGGTTGGAAACTGAAAAGTCATGCAACAGGATACTCCATGTATATTTACGTTTGAGTTTTGATACTTCTGGCAAATATGTTTTTATTAAATGCTATAATGTAATGGAAGAAAGTTTTTGATGAGTGTTTCCAATGCATTTGATTTTATAATATAGTAGGAATGCAAACTACTTATTTTTTTTTGTGCTTATCTAAATTCTCAAGTATAGTGCCACCAAAGTCCATAGATTTCCTCTCATCAGCATTTCTGTCACTAAACATATTTGACAAATGACCTTCTCCATTTTCAGTTTTTTCAGTTGTGAGACAAATCATACAATACTTGGTTCAAATACAATTATTGTTGAACCGTATGTCTAGTGTATTTTTCTCAGTAAGACTTGAACTTTTCTTGTGAATAATGAAAAAGTCATAAAAGCACTTTTTCAGGTTATCAAGGGGAAGATGTTTATGTGAAAAACAGGGAAAACTTGCACCTCTTTTTAACAGCAAAGAAGGAAAGCCTTTTGAAATTCCAATTCACAAGTATCTATTGACAATTTTCAGTGTTCACATTTTTTTTTCTGTGAAATGACACGACACACCTTATTTTTCAATATTTCTGTTTCTCAGTATTCAAAGTGATATATCTAAATTCTGATTTATTTTCTCATGCTGAAAACCTCATGCTTATGTTTCAGGACCGGGCACAGGAGAGAAAGAAACCAAACAAAACACAATGAACACCATAACAGGAATTCACCCAGGTGAAATCATATGTTCAGAAGTTCTTAAATGTTTGAATCTCAGCTAATCATCAGAGTTAATGGAAAGGAACAGGAACCTTTTCAACTGAATCACTTCTTCAATTTTTTATAGCTATTTTAGGATGAGATTAATCATTCTCCTGAAATTCACACATTTCTGCACACAGAATATAAAGGCTGTGTCAGATGGCTAATACTAAGACATCTAACTTTTGGACAACTGAAAATTAGGCATGATGAACTGCATCTATAATTGACTGGAGTGGGAATTGTTTGGAACTTAGGAGCCAAAATGTGTTCAATTTTCAGTCTCCCTGTGGGCCACTGTGGGAGAGAATGGCAAAATCTCCCCTTCCAGTAAATTGATCAGACTAAAGAATGTTAAATTTAGTCTTTACAGAAATGAAAAAAAGGAAACATGAAGGATTGAGCCATTGACTTCTCTGAACTGTTAAAAAGGATTTGAATTGAGTGTATCTTCCAGTCTCTGCTATTTGCAGCAACAGAAATTTGCATGAGAGAAATTCTCCATCCCCAGTCATATGCTACATAAGCCAGGAAATGACATCTTAGGGTGTTCCAGAGAAGTATTTCCAACACAGTGGAGGTTTGCTGTACTTTTCTACTCAGATTTGAACACAATGATTGGTAAAATTTTGTGTGTGCACACATAAATGCATATAAAACCTGTACATATATATGAATAAACTGTACTGTCTCTGAATTTTGGACAATATTCTAAGAATAACGTGTTACTTTACAGTGAGTTAAATTGCTGATGGAGTATGTTGGCCATTATACTGAAGAACAAATTTGCCATCTAAGTTCAGAGTGATAGTCTTGCTGAAAGAGTAGTGCACCATTGAAAATAAGCAAATGTATCTGTATGATGTTCAGGACCCAAGTTAGGAATTTCACATGATATTGCAGACTCTTGTTCCATGTGGAGAGGCAGACCAGTACCCACAGGTATCTCTTACAGTGTTAAGCAGGCTTTGATGTTCTCTGTAGTGAGGCTGAGAAGTTTCAAAAGAAAAATTTTCATCCACTTGTTGGATGTCATTTCAGTCTAAGTCCAAATTAAGATTGTGAGTGTGTCCGTTTTGGCAAATTAGAAGTTGCATTTATTTCTTGCTCATTTTATCATTTGAATAATTTCTATAGCCAGTCTTCTGCTTGAAAAAAAATCTGTTATTCTTGAGAAATTCTGAGGTGTGCACATACTCTGTCTGCCAAAAGAGAACAGCCTTAATTGACCTTTGGAAAAAGCAATATGAAATCTGCTGCAAATTTAAACTCCTGAGTGTGAGAAAGAAATGGCTTATGGAAAATAGCTGAGAAGAGAGGAAAACCCTGATCTATGACAATGGATGGGAAGGAACAGGCTCAGTCTCTTCTGGAGGTCCAAGCTGCAGAGTGGGCAAGGCACAAGCATACATTATGTGGGAAATGCTCTACCTTAACAAAATTAAATTAGATCTGTCTTCTGTTTCTGTCTCTGTCTGTGTAAACAACTAGTTATGGTACAGGGTAAAACAACAACAACATAATCCACACCAGTCTTTACAGAGAGGTTTTCATCCTTTTTTTTTTTTGCCTTTATTTTATGCCCCAATTCTCTGCATGCTGTGTGGCATGCAGTTGTCTGTTTAAGAAGGACAGGCAACAGACATATGGGCTGTCAGTAAAATATTTTGTGGAGAGGATACAGCTGTTTCTAGTTTAATATCTCCATCTGAAAGCATCTGTATCACACAGAAAAGGCAAAAGAGAGAAACATTATCTCTGGGAAGCATACCAACACTGTTTCTAGCAAATCATTTCTAAATCTAGACATGTGCTATAAACTGATTAATATCCTTTAGTTATTGTCCTGAGCAGACGACTTACTCTATTTCAATCTTTTCCAGCAGTCTGACCACTTGATTTCATCCTTTATAACTAAACTTAGCACTGATTGACCCAGGAAATCAAAGAGATGCCTAAGGTACTCACGTGAAATATATATTTTGTATAATCTAATTCTACCTCTGTGATATTTTCCAACCTTATGTCCTTCTCTTGAAGGGACTTATGGTGCTTCAGATCTGTGATCTTCCCATCAGTAACTGATATATTATAAAGGACATCTGTCGTTCTCTTGATCCTAACCACTGCTAGTGGCTGCTAGCCAAACAGACATCAAAACCAGCAATTTTTCATTACCTCGTTATTATCTCAGAAAGCTGGAAGTCCTGCTCAAAGGCATGAATTTAAAAGATGCTAACAAAATCATAAATGAAACATTTCTCATTGCAGAATATTTTATGGCTGCCGTATTTGCAGATAATTCTGTTGTCTAGAACTATGTAGGGATGGGTCAGTATAGATCTTATATTCATAGTATCTGCAGAGATCTGCCCTCAGCTGAAGACTGCAGAACAGTCTGTAAGATTTTTCATCTCTATAGGAAGAGTTAAGTGCCTTGAGGTGAAATGAAAGGAGCTGTAATTCTGATTTCAGACCCAGCCTACAGATCAGCAGGACAGACACTGGTTAAAAATCTACCCCAAGCGGCACCCTTGGCACTTCTTTTAGGGATTAGGGTTAATGTTGCTATCAGGTGATTGTTCAGATGTTACAACAATCTCCCACAATGCAGAGGACCTATTCTGTAAGACTTGATCAGCCATGGAGAGAACAGACCACTTTCCCCATGTTACAGGCATGCACATAATTTTTGAGGTGAAGGTACAACGTGAACTGGAAAAGGAAGTGTTCTCCCTACAGAAATTGGGTGGGTCTCTCCCTGAATGAAAGTGCTGATGGTGGGCCATTACCTCCTGAGGTTACGGTGATGCCAGTAGTACAGACACAAAAGTTTGAGTGCCTTCCTCACCTCCCATCACTACAGCTGTGACTTGGGCTCTGCCTACCTGCAGTTTGGAGTTCTGTGCACCTGCTTGTACTTGTTTGATGGCTGTAGAGGTTGATTCATAGAACCACAGAATGGTTTGGACCTTAAAGATCATTTAGTTCAAACCCCCTGCCATGTGCAGGGATGTCACCTACTAGATCAGGTTGATCAAAGCCCCATCCCACCTGGCTTCGAGCATTTCAGGAATGAGGCATTCACAGATTCTTTGGCAACTTATTCCACAGCCTCTCCAACCTCTAAACCTACTGTCTTTCAGTTTAAAACCATTGTCCCTTGTCCTATCACCTCGTAAAAAGTCCCTGTCCTTTACTTCTCCTTCACCAGTGAAACCCACTGTTGTAAAATGAAGATGAAAACTACATGTTCAGGTGGGCTGACTGGCCCTGCTGTCCACTGATGATGCCTCCTGACAGCTTAGGTGGCAGAACTTGCATGTCCTGGCCCCTAAACAGGAGGTGGCTGTCCCTCTGAGGGGCACTGTTCTCTCAAGAGCCAAGGCTGCTGTGGAATGGACATGTGCTTCACCTGTGGTAAGTGCCTAAAACAGAAGGAAGGCACCTCTTAGCAGGGATTTTTCTGAGAAGAGAGAAGAGGTCTTATCATGTTATTGTCTCTTCAGACCTGGTCTCTAAGACTTCATCAGCTATTTAAATTTCTCTCTTAGAAATTCATCTATAAGAATGCTATTGTTTAAAAATTACTTTGAAAATCTGCCACTTTTTGCTTGGCCATTTACAATACCATATTTTTTTTATTTTCTTCCTTCTTTTTTTTTTTCCATCTTTTAATAGTTTATTTAACAAAATTTGGATTTTATGGCACAAGGTATCAGCAGTTTGTTGCATTCTAATCAAATTTATCGCGCTGTATTTACAGTGGGCTGTTAAAATTAAAACACCCCCTGATCCCCCTTAACGTAATCACAGAGGTATTGCTATAAAAATGCTTAGACTGATCCAGCTGATTTAAGTACGTTGGAATGACATCAGCTGTACTGGTGTCAAACTGCACCTACACAGATGCTTAATTCTGCCAGTGGAGACTCACAGGAGGTACTGATTCAGTATGTGCTGAATGCTATAAATAGATAACATCCAGTTTGTATACAGCCCTCAGTGAAGAGAGGAGGGCCTATACAGTATTTGAAAGCAATAAGATGCAATATCTCTGTGTTTATTTGACCTACCTCCCTTGGGTAACTGCCAGTTTTAAAAATTAACAAAGAAAATGCTTTGGTTTTACATGTTTAACTCTGAAAGCCTGTATATTTCATATCTGCTTGGGGAGTATAATATTCATGAGAAAATGAACTCAGATTTTTCTTTTGAGGCTAAATGATGCTGGTGATGGATATTTTACTGGAAAGAGAGATATATAACACCAGTGACCTGAATACTCAATACAGGGCCAATACATTTTATTTGTCAAAGATAAAATATTAGTTTTAATTCTAATTGGACATGCTGACATGCAGTTAATAATATGTAATTGTTCAAGATTTGCCAAGTGGGTGACAAACTCCTTCTCTGCTTGCATTGCCAGTCAAACTCTCTGTTCCCATAAGGCTCACATGGATTGATAGGCTTTAAAATCTGCATACTACATCTTTTGTTCTCATCCCACAGCTGATGCAGTTGCCACTTGTAACTTGTGTTTGTCTCCAGTATACATGTTGAGAAAAGGTGGACTCCCAGTAGGCATTTCTTGTTGACCTTGGTCAATCTCTGCCTTTCTGGTGGTGGAGATCATTTCTTCCTCAGTAGGGCCCACACAACTGCTGGCAGGGATAAGGCAGGAAATGGGGACATTGGTGTTATTTGTCCTCATTTTTCAAACCTGTGTAATTTTACTGACTCTTTAGTGAAGAATGTGATCCAGCAGCTGTTTATATAGGAGGTGACAGCACACAGCAGCACAGGTATGGTGAAAAGCTGCTCACAAACACAAGACAGGAGGAATACCAAGAGTGAGATGAAAAAGGGGTTTTTTTTCTACTGAAAATATAGAATAGAAGGACACCTTTGCATATCCAAGTCTTCTTCTGAAGAAGAAAATGGGAAAATTGAGCTATTCTTAGCTCCTCAGGTAATATCCTCAGTATATCCCTAACTGCTTATTGTCCTTAACTGCTCCTCAGGTAAATCACTGTCACTGTTAAAGGAGTGTGCATTTAACACAGGGTAGGATTGCTCTTGTGTTTAGGGTACAGGGATGCTATAGCTAGCAGAAATTAATAACTTTTGAATATTCTTTGATAGCCTCTTACCCAGGTTTAGACAGGGAGATAAACTTATTGATACATTGCTCTTTTTCTAGTCAGATCTATTCTAGGTTGTGTCTCTGAGTTTATTTATTCCACTTTCAAGCACTTTCAAGCTGTTATGTCAGAAACAGTGACCTATATTTGTATTTTACCCTAGATTTTATACTTTCCCTTTTATTATATTTACAGAAATGTTTCTAATGTGTATTTCATTGATAAAATTTTAATACTGGTGTTTTAAAAGCCTTCAGCTTTACATAACTGATTACAATGTTGTGATAAAAATAAAATACATACACAAGAGAGGCAGTGGAAGATATTGCCATACTTCTAATGTGCCCCAAGTAATGAATAGGCACTTGAAATAACTGAAAACAAAAAGTACATAGATAAGCATAATCATGCAATGGTAATTCACTTTGAGATACCAATGAAAAGTCATTGA
Organism: Cyanistes caeruleus; assembly: GCF_971803275.1. Taxonomy (NCBI): domain Eukaryota; kingdom Metazoa; phylum Chordata; class Aves; order Passeriformes; family Paridae; genus Cyanistes; species Cyanistes caeruleus. The sequence continues at coordinate 23,501 of NW_028256114.1, read as the reverse complement.
GAAAGTGAGTAATTATGGATTTGATGGATATTTGGATGGTGGCCACAGAAGTAGTAAAAGTATTGGAGAGAGGGTTTATTTTCTATTAAACAGATACAGATCTGGACTCCTTTGCTGGTGTTCTTGGGTTTGATCCTATTGAAACATTTCATTTTGACTTTGATTTTTTTTTTTTTGAAATTATATTGATTTTGCCTAGTCTAATATATATCATGATTTCTGTTCATTATTGAGTAAAGACTTATCTGTATTGATGTGTGCTAGACTGACCACTATTAAATAAATTCTGAAGATACATAGATAATTATATTTGTTTAAGAATGCTAACTCTTCCTGTTATTCTAACGTTAAGTCTTTGGACTTAATTGTAGTTCAAAATAAATAGACACATCAAAATGTCTTAATTTTCATTTGGAATAAGACTTTTTTTCTACTGAGCATTAAATAAATGATCAAATGAAAAGGACAGGAAAATAACAACACTTTTCATATCACTTTGAGATTTCACTATTGTGTTGTAAGTCTTCCACAGAAACAAATGAACACTTTGTCATACTGTTAAAAGTAATTTTGTAATTTAAATACACTCAGTTAAACTTACACAGGTCAGTAAATATGGACACTTCTTTAGATCTTTAACACTTCTTTATTGCAGTTGTATTCTTCTTGTTACACAGGAATATTTCATTTTACATGAATTCTGGAGTGTAATAAATAGCCTGAAAAAGAATGTCATAAATCAAATAATTAGGTAGAAATTAAAGTCAGCATTTACAGAAATAGAGGAACTTCTCTGATTCTCATCAGACAAACTCTCCAAATTTCATCCTCATTCTTCAAAGGACAGGCACAAAGTTTCACTTAAAAATGTAATTTCTTTTGTATTGACAACATGATTTTTACCCTAATGTTATTTTCAGAAACATCTGAGTCATCTTAACAGGAACTATTTAAAAAGTGTACCAGAAACAGGGATCCAACTATTTCTAACAGTTACCAGCAAAGCTGAGTAATTATACAAAATGAACTTTATTATTTGTTGTTTTCCCTTTCTGCTGTTTCCCACAAGAGCCACACATTTGTTCATCAATCAAATATATTTAGGGGGGAAAAAATGTGTCATTCCCACTTCGGTGTTCCTCCTCTACACACTGCAGTTTATAATCTTTCTAAGCACTATTCTCCAAACTACCATATCAAATGACTAGCACAGGATGAGTCTGATTATTTATCATTCATCACTGCACCTAGAGATTGCTGTGATTAACTCCTGGTCATGCCTCTGCTTGTAGGAGCTGTGTGATGTTTTTAAGATCTGTCCATGTTTCTTCATTCCCACTCAATGCCAGCTCTGGTCTCAATCTCACTTTTATCCTCACTTATCTTGTCTTTCACAGCAAAGGAATTTGAGGACATAGGCATAGATAACTAATTTTAAATCCTTGCTGTGGGTCACCAATGGAGGGATTTCCAGAAGAGTGGATGTTTTTCCTCTTTCCCCCTTAAAAAAGTGATCAAGATTTGTGACTGCTTGAGCCCTTTGCCTCTGGGTGAAGAAAAATAAAAGAATATACTCCATCTCTAGTAGCTTACAAAGCATCCAATTTGCACAAAAGAGAAGTACTGAATAGGAGTGGAAAGGGATTGCTCTCAGAGGAACTCTTTCTAATGCTAGGAAGGTTGCATACTAAACATATTGTAAATTGATTAACTATCAGAATTATTCCCATAAATATCCTCCACTAGTCTGAAAATTAAATGTGCTTGACCATTGATCTGCCAACAGTTGTTTAGCTCTTAAATATTCAGCTAGGAATGGCATGACTTAATTCCTATGATTTGTGTATTCTTATTTATTTACATACTGTAGTAATTTATCATAGAAAAACCATATGGCAGCCATAAACTTGAGCAGATTATGTTCAAGAATTTTCAACTCCAAACAGAAACAAAGTAAATTTCTATTTCATGCAGATGTATTCTCCAAGTTGTGAAGTTTCTTTCTAGGAAAAGCATGTTGGATCTTCCACAAAATGTATGCTTTTTCCTCTCATTAGATGTATTGGTGAACTACACAGACACCATTTTATGCTGCTGTTGAAAAATATTTTTTCACTTTCCCCTATAAAGCTCTATTGATAACTGAGAAAAAGCATAACACCTCAGCCCTCCTCAAACAAAGTATTTTGGTTTTATGTATTTACTTTTGAGTATGCAGTCTCTGTTGGGCTAAAGCACACTAAGAACTGCCAATAAAATTACATCTTTGGAAAAGTAAAAATATCCTTTTCCTTATTCCCTTGTATTTTTATTAATTTAGCTAATTTGATTTTATACTGATATGTCTATTGTTGTCACCTTTGCAAAACATCTGTAGAAATTCCACAGACTCTTCCCACACTCTTTAAAAATTGAGTTTATCTTCTAGCCACCAAGTAACATTTCTCATATGAGCCTGTTCTTACAAAGTCTGCCAAAACTCTTACCACAGATAAATATTTTATATTTTTCCTGAATATCATCCTTTTAGCAATCATTAAGCTTGTATATATCCATTTTGATGATGCTTTAGAGATGCTTTTAATTCCCAAAATGTCTGACGAAATGCAAAGAGAAGGTTCTGAGCATATTTTGCTTCCAATGATTTGACATTATGGACTTAAATAATTTACTTTTTTTTTGAGAAGATGGCTATGGCCTCTACAAGAAGTTAAGCATGTCAACTATTTAATGTTTTCTCTCTCCATCATATGTACTTTCTTTTCCAGTTTGAGAAGAAAATTCTGTATCAACTTCCAGATGTCAATAACTCCCTGAAAGAGAAACAATACTGGTAGAACAATGGCATGAAATTTATGCTGGATTATCTCCATGAATATCATTAGGTTTGGAAGGACAGTTTAAGTGAAAGTTTAGATATTTAATGGAGAGTGTATTTATTTTTTTACTTTCTTGTACTACAGTTTCATTATAAAGGAAAGGAAAAATCTTCTTTCACAGAACTTTCAATGGCACAGGAGGAAAAATGTGAATTATACTTACTTTATATAGAAAGGAAATCAGGAAAAAAGTACCTTCTCCTGTGAAAAAGCCCACAGTATTTTTAACAAGCACAAAGAATGTATTTTATAGAGGATTACAAACTCAGTACAGTATGCCACAGACAAAACAGTGTTTGATGTACTGTAAGGTACTGCTGCTCAATATTGATACTGCACTAAACTATGAGAAATATGCTGATGTGGCACAGCATACACTTTGCCTGGGATTCATCTGAATTCAATGTCTTCAGTGGAGATACAGTAAATCTATTTAAGGGGCCACTACAATAATGTATCTCACCAGCACATATCTAAACCAGATTGTTCAATCAATCACACACACACAGAATAATCTCACCTGTTTTACAAGTGCTATAACTTAAAGTAACTTCATCTGTCCTCCAGCTTCCAAGAATAAAAATAACTATTTGGGAAAGCTTAGGAAAGCAGCAAAGAAAGTAGAAATAATGAATGATCCTTAATTAATAAGCTGGGAAGCACAAAGAATAATGGAATTGGTTGTCAGAAAGGACAGAAATCTGATTTAAATCTTTTACTAGACAAAATACTAAACTTGTACAGAAAAGTTCCAGACTTACTAGGAAGTGTGTCTCTAATTTATCTCTATCTGCTGTGTACCTGAGCTAGAATAAGTAACAGTGAGCTGTCAAGCAGTTAAAACAAATAAGGTCTGAAAGTTCAAGGGAATCATCAGCCCTCAAAATTTAGTTCTTGTATTGCAATGTAATTTCTGGTTATGTCAGACTGAACAAGTATCTCTGTCTTCCTTAGAAACACTTCAGTTACTGACTGGAAGTTAAAATGTATAAGCTTCCTCTTAGAGTCCAGCTCCCCAAAACCTTATACTGCTGAAATGCAGCCCTGAATTCTATGATGAAAAAAAACATATTCCTTATACACCCACCTTAAAAACCATTTCAATATCAGAGTGAAGCACTATCCAAGTAGTCTACAGTACTTGAAGAATTTTCTCATAAAAGCAGGCAAACAAACATTGCAAGTACAAGCATCATGAAGGTCTGCACATGCAATAAGACTTTTTTTGGAAAGGTATGGGACTGTCTGAATGCTTAATGATAAGCCATAAATTCATAGAGGTGTTAATACTATGTATTTCATATGCTGATATCTCCACATGTAGTCACGTGGCAAACAGAAATTACAAGTTTCTCGGCACAAAAGGATCAAGGAGCCGAAGGTATTCTCATGACAGCCAGAGGGAATACTCTGTGTATTCTGAGGAACAGAAAGGCTGTAGGACTGCAGAGTGTGTTGACACACTATCTAAAAATAAAGGGCTCAATTTTTCCTGATCTACATCTTACAAGGTGTACTCATCAGATGCCCTGAAAATCAGACATTTAGAGAGAGGAACAATAAAAAGATTACAAGTGTGGGATTTGAAGTACAAGGATAGAATAGCACCTTCACAGAAACCACTCAGTTGACACTTAAGCAGTGTGTTAGCCAGGATTGTGGGGGTTTCTGACTTCATAGTTTTCAATATTAGGCGAAGAAAAGAAGCTGACAGATGGGATATTTTACATCTGTAAGGTGATGTATCATTATATCTAAATTAATTAAAAATCATTCTCTTGGAAGGAAGATATACTTAGAAAGATTTTGGCATTCAATATGACTGTATTTTTTCAATGACAAAGGAACTTAGCTTTGTATGTCATACTGTGCTCAGAAATTTATTTGTGGGCAAAATAAAATGTGATTTTTTTTTCCAATAATTCACTCAAGAAAATAAAGATACTAAGTTATGAAATGGTATGTATGTCTTTTTCTCTTGGCATTAAATGAATGGGTTCTGTAAATGGAAAAAAGTGCTTACCTTTGAAAATGCAGGATCCAATTCACAAAAGCTTTTCGTATCATTTGTGTAAGTGTATTTAATCTGCTGAGAAAGTGTACTGGAAGTGATTGTAGCCACAGTCCTGCTGCTTATGTACTGATTTTTAGGATTCCATTCAAAAGAGTAGACACAGCCTTGCTGTTTATTCCATCTAGTGCCAGATGAAATTTAATGGAGTATGCTCCATGCTTTAGAGAACTGCAGGTTCACTGTCTTATCTGCTTCCCTTGTGAAACATCTTAGTCACAATGAGGCCTTTGGTAAGCAATCTTCAGGCAACTAAATGAAGTTCTGTGTCTCTATAGCTCTTCCAGGGACTGAGAGTTAGTCCTTTATAATGACAGCTATAATAATCCTAGAGACTGAGCTGCAGACTGTCAGATCCAGATGTGGGTGTACTCAAGTTGCATAACAGTTATTCTCTCTCCCTAAAGGAAAATAATTATGGTTTATCTTAACTGGAATTTGTTTCTGAACTGTGCCTCATTACAAAACTCATCTACTTTATGGATTTCAACTAAACGTGGATTTCCAAAAGCATGTCTACGTTGTACTTCAAAGGACTCAAAATCAGGCTTAGATAAATAGAGTTTTCAACTGACTGTGCCACTTCTGAACCAGCATAGCTGGAAGGAGCTGCAGTTTGGGGGTTATTTTTTAAGGGGAAGCTTGTTTCTAAATGCATGTAAGGAATGAGCAATTGTTATTTGATGAGAGGTGGCTGGTAGACTTATAATTGTTTTCTGACTGGCATAGAAGTTAATGAAATTTTTACTCTAAGTGTAAATATTGCCTTGTCTTGAATGAAGGCATTTTATATTAATTTACAGCAGTTCTAGGAAAATACAGGCTTGGTATTTTGTTTTGACTTGGTAGCAATATTTTAACAACCTGATTTTTGCTTGAAGTATTAAAAATTACACCAGGAAGTAGCAAATCAAGTAAATAATTCTGGTTGATTTTACTTATCTATTTATCTATTTATTATGATATATTTCCTAATAATGAACCTGGATCTCAGCCATAGTGGTTATTTCTATATTAGTCAGCTAAGAAGTGTTAAAGTGCTGAAACATGGTTGTCTACATTATCAAATTTTTAGAAAAGTCCTTGAAAGTTTTGAGGTCTATAAAACTAGAACTCTCAAATAATTACTCTTTTTTCTTCTTTTTTTTTAGACTTAACAGAGAACATACAATAGAAAAGTTTTTGAGGGTTTTTTAATTCTGAAAGTTTATTAGGGGCTTGGCAGATACTGGTCTCAATGTCAATGAAGAGTCTCAAGCAATTTGCTAGCACAGAAATTGGCAAAATTAGACAAAAATACAGTGTATTTACTCTTTTACTACCAATAATTATTTATCTTCTTTTCAGTTTTAAAGTAATTTTCTAAGTTATGTTACAGCATGATAAAAACAGTGACAATCATGAGGCCTGTTATTCTGTTTGCATTTTTCTGTGCTTTAGACCTTTATGTAGTTTTAAAGCTGGTTGACCAAAACCAACCATATATGATAACATAGGGACTCATCAACTCCTTATCTAGTAGCATAACATTGTTCCCATTGTTGATTTGTATTACTCTTGTTATATTTGAAATATTTAATTTTAATAGACACTGTGTTTTTCAAAATTTCCTTTCATATCAGCACACTCATTAAACGTTGCACTAACATTTCACTGTTCCTTATCCTCCTCCTAACATCTTTGAGCCAGACATTTCCTAGAGGGCCTTTCAGAAATTCAACTGAATTGCATTTAAGAATTCTTTTTCCATTATTGTTTCAACTCTTTTGAATAAAATTAAGAAGTGTGATTCTCATTTAAAGAAGCTTTGCTGATTTCTATTGTATTATGCTCATTTGTGTGTTTTTCAAGTCTCTTTAAATGTGTTTTCAGCTAATTTACCTAATAATAAAGTCATGTTCACTGATCTATAATTTTTAGATTCACCCCTAACACATCATTTAAGATGGCTACAATACTGGCTACCCTCCAGTCTACATACAATAGTGGAGATTAATGAGAAACTCTATTTTTTGTTTGCAATTCAGTCACTTTGATAGGGATTTCAGAGGTCGCTAATGTAGTTAGGTTCCAAAATCCCATTAACATTTAGTGAAAAATGTGCATTGTACTCCCAGAGCTCTGAGAAACTCTTAATTTTCAGTCATAAGTGCTCCTCAGTGAATGCTGTTTCATCCTAGGCACACAGTGATACGAATTCACAGTTTAGCATAACACCTTCCTTTTTAATACAGCATCCCTTTGGCTGTGTTAGAAGTAAAACAACATAGAAATCATTCATTCCTTTTTACATAAAGTGCTAATAATATTTGTGTCAGTTTGGCCATATCCTGAACCAACCATTGACTTAAATACCTCCATTTCTTGCCCGTTGCTCAGTTTTGTTCAGCATACTTGCAAATGTCATTAACTTTGTTAATTGTTTGCATGTTCCTCTCCCTTGTCTTTCAAGGCCTCTCTTCCATCCTGTTTTGAATTTTTTAGACTTAACATGCTTAACCATGCTTGCTTTGAATTCAATGCTGCTTTAAGTTCATTTCTGAAGCTTTGGGATAGACCTAGAAACCTGCAGTTCCCATTGCCCTGTAGCTTTTTAGAGCTTACTGATAGCTGTTGGAGTTCTCTTATGTACACCATCTTTTCTAAAGTAGACAGGAGATACTTGAACTGTGTTACATTGTAAGTTTGTGTTGAAGAAGGAGGTACAGCAGTAGAAAGTAGTTTTTAAACTGCCCTTTACTGTCCAGGATAAAATAAATAAAAAATTTAAAAAAATAAAAAATAAAAAAAATCTAAACAACCCAAACAATAAAGCAAAAAGCACCTCCCCCCAAAAAAAAAAAACAAACCAAAAACAACAAAACAACAAAATGAAACAAAGAAACCCCAAGCAAGGAAACAAGCTTTCACCTGAAGAATACCTTGCTCCTTCTGATAAATGAAAAATCTTGTGGAGAAATTCTGTTACAAAGACAACTGTATGTGACTGCTACAGGTATAAGATACAGAGATACAGAAAATGCTGCTCAAGACAAAGGGCAGAGTTGATTAAAGCTCATGTTGACATTCCTAAGACCACATGAGAAAAATCTTTTTAGGTTTGCATGTTGCAATGTTGCAATCAACACAAGACCAGAGGATAAAATTTGGCATTAAATAACCATTATCATTAATGATCATTTATGAATCACACAGAAACAGGTAACTTTGAGATCTCAGGCTGAGTAGTCAGAAATAGAATTGGAAAAGTATGTCTTTATTTTTGGCAGATTCTAAACTCTGCTGTCTAGATGCAGAGAGAACTGTCACTAGAACAACATACAAGAAATAATATTCAAAACATAAGATGATGTCCTTGCATATAGAGTTATATAACTATATGATAGTTACATAACAAAAATGCCATAGAATGACTATTTTTAATCATAGAATTTTCAGCTTCTTGTACTCCAAGAGTCTTATCTTCAAATGTTTGCTAGTTTAATAAATTACTACTATGCTCTATCTAGATAGACTAGTGTATTTTTTTTCCCTCTAATTTATATCCAGTTTGTTTTGGTGGGAGGAAGGCGTATCAGGAATTTTTTGCCTTTGATCGGGAGTAAGGAACAAGTTTTCTTAAATAGGGAAAATACTGATTTTCTGCCAAGACCCTTCCTGGGAGGAACTGACTGAAATAAAACAAAAGAGAATTTGATCCCTAAATGTTTAGCATGGAATGTTTAAAAACAATTCTCAGTGACTTCAGAGCATCTGTAAATATATGTTCTTGAACAAAATTTGTGGGTTTACTATCTTTATGTTGTTGTTTAATACTGTAGTCAGAAGTGGCCCAGCAGATACTGGCTTCAGTACAAATAGGCAAAAAAACCCTCAAGGAAATACCTTCCTGGGATTCTTACTATGGAATGACTAGAAGGAACTACAACTACTCTAATTTCTTGTCTTTCACAGAAAAGTTCTGGACAGCATTTATAAATATTACATGTTAGAAAACTAAAATCCACTGAAATTAAGAGAAAAATTTTATATTGTTGAATTTAATAGAAACAGGACTGGCATCAAAATCAAGCTGGAGTACACATAAGATTAAAAATGTGCCCTGAGGATGAGAGGTTTTGTGGAGTTGGGTCATTTTTAAAATTTGTTTGACTCAACAACATTTGCATGTGGTAAAACTGGATTTGAAACACCAAGGGACAGCAGCGGTCGATTTGAAGTGATTTGAAAATTAATCTAAAATACTTGTTCATTTTAATTTGTTTTACAAATCTTGACACAAAACTGTGATCTAGCGTATAGTCATTATGTACAGTATTATAACTGCTTTTTTCAAGATTCTTGTGATTTCTAACAGTGAAATATCTAAATTCTACAGAGCACCTTATATTAAAGTAAATGAGGCTTCTAATAGAGTGTTATGGATTTAGAGATGTGAGATACAAAAGGAGTCTTTGTTTCTTAATTTTTTAATTTATATTTGTTCTGCTCCAACAGGAGTACATTTTAATTTTATGCTAAAGAAAAGAGATACTAAAAACCAAAAACTATGTGCATTCATTACTGCTGAAATGAAGGCTTAAGTAGAGACAAAGCAGTAAAATGAAATTGAATGGTAAAATGGTATTTCTCTGCATCAGCTTCCCAGTTTCTATTTTAAATATTGGTTGCAGAAGCCAAAGCAAATATAAATCTGTTTTGCATTGCAAACTGACTTGACACATTGAACAGAGTATTTAATCTGTTTTGGACACACAGAATGCAAATCACCATAATACCTAGGTGCTGTCGTAATGCCTAAGAGTACTGTAGATTTGCACTATGATGTTTAACCTGCTGCATATTGAATTTCTGTTGCAGTATTATGCCAATGAGTACCAGATTTTGTCATGTACAAAAGTTTCAGCCCTGTCCTGCACCTACACAGCCCTTTAAATCTGCAATTGCATATGCAAGTGCATTATTAATGGCAAAAATTATCTCCCTGCTTTGGACATGCAAATGGCATATCATCATGCTAGTTGCTCAGTTCCATCCAGCATACTAGCAAATGTCATTGACTTTTAATCCTTTGCTTATTTGTCTTCCAGAGGAAGTGATCAGACAAAATGTAAAGATTTATATAATTTTTCTCCTATCTTAGTCTACAGGCCTGCAAAAACAGAGAAATCCAGGGATTATCTGGCAGACACAAGGAATTCTCATTTTGAAAGACACCAAATTTTCTCTCCAGCTGACAATATTTGTAATTTTTTTTACTATTGTCCTCTGAATATCCTTCCTTCCTTCCTTCCTTCCTTCCTTCCTTCCTTCCTTCCTTCCTTCCTTCCTTCCTTCCTTCCTTCCTTCCTTCCTTCCTTCCTTCCTTCCTTCCTTCCTTCCTTCCTTCCTTCCTTCCTTCCTTCCTTCCTTCCTTCCTTCCTTCCTTCCTTCCTTCCTTCCTTCCTTCCTTCCTTCCTTCCTTCCTTCCTTCCTTCCTTCTTCTTCCTTCCTTCCTTCCTTCCTTCCTTCCTTCCTTCCTTCCTTCCTTCCTTCCTTCCTTCCTTCCTTCCTTCCTTCCTTCCTTCCTTCCTTCCTTCCTTCCTTCCTTCCTTCCTTCCTTCCTTCCTTCCTTCCTTCCTTCCTTCCTTCCTTCTTCCTTCCTTCCTTCCTTCCTTCCTTCCTTCCTCCCTTCCTTCCTCCCTTCCTTCCCCTCCCTCCCTCCTTCCTCCCTTCCTCCCTCCCTCCCTCCCTCCCTCCCCTCCCCAGCCTTCTGGGGAAATGCAAGGTCAGTTCTAGTTGCTGTCCTATGAGAATCTTCTCAAGAAACAGTTCTTCTAGTCCAGCCTGAGGACAAAGTGCTGCTGAAATATTTTTATCACACATTTTTGATTTGTTTCTTACCACTTTCTGCTTATTTCTGCAATTTAGGAAGATAAAAGCAAAAGGGACTCTCTGGGTTGGCAAGTCCAGACATCCTGCTGGTAAACAAGAAATCTCAGCATACTATCCATCCTATGCTGTTTAGCTCTTGATTTTTTTCTCTGGTATCTCTTTCACATTTTCCCTAACCAGCCTCTTAGTAAAACAAGCACCTCCTTCCATTGTTTTATATTGCTTCATTTTTCCTCCATTGTATTAAAGGCTTTGGAATCTTTTTCTGTTATTTTACTGCCTTTTTCTTCCCTTCCAAAATCCTATTCTATTATAAGCAACCCTGTGAGGTAATTAGAAATTTCTGTATTGCAGAGTCCTGACAAACAATTGGTTTAGGTGATTCATCTTAAGTTTTATTCACTTTTAGATATTTTCATCTAGGAGTTATTGAATAGCAATGACTGGCAAAAGGCTGATTCTAAAGGCAGATTTTTGCCTTGGCAGTTGAACTCTGAAGAGGAAACACAAAATTGAGAGGGTAAGTTTCTGTGCTCACTGTATCTGTGTGAGGTTTAAAGGGGTGTAATCTGCTGTCAGAGATCAGGCTGGACTTAGAATTGAATGGAGGTCTCTCCTTTTCTGTCCATCATCGTGAGTGCAAATAAATGGAAGAGGGAAACTGTGAGCTGATATTAGAGCTGCTGGTGAATGACTGGATCCCTGACAATGCCCTGGCTCACCGTAAAGTTAACTGAGCAGGATGTGGATGTGACATGTGAAACCAGTAGAGAGGACACATAATAAATGACAAATGGAGAAACTTCAAAGGTGCCTGAAGAGTTGGCTTTTGGGAAAAAAGTCCTGTAAGGGTGACAGCACCATATAAGGATGAGACCACCTAGGCAAGAGAACCAGAAACAACAATAGATGCAGAAGAAGTAGGATCAGCTAGAAGAAAACAAGTTTGGTTTATTTAGGAGAAGGCTGGGGTGAAGAAAGGACAGCTAAGAGATAGGTCAGGAAACAGGAGGAGGGGTAAGTGAATAAGGTGATCAGTGCTTTGAGGGTACATATGGGCAGCCTCCAGCTTGATTATTGCATTCTAACAGGACACTAAACCCCTCTGTTCTGACAATAGCACAGGGGTCAAACCTCCTTTAGAACCTCCTTTAGTGGCAGAGGTTTCTCAGGCTAGAAGGAAATCAATGAAGCAGTGGATCAGGCACGCTGGAATTACCATGTGGGTACCCATTCTGGGCCTGGGAGCATGGAAAGATATCTTCTCTCCCAAAGAGCAAAATTAGGTGATTTACTTCTGTTTTAAACATCCTATATGACCTATAATATACTGTTATCTGGACTGTTCTCCTTCTCATGCTTCTTCTATTTTGTTTCAAACAACAGCACCTCAGTATGTGAATTAATCTCTAAGTTTACAGTCATATTAGTTATTTATCACCAGCACCTCACCACACTTAATCATTTAATGAGTTTATTTGGCATGTATATTGATACATCAGATCCTCGCTTACGCCTACTCCAGATCTTGATCTCAGGTCACCTTTTCTTCATCATTGCTTTGTATATACTTGTTCAGTTAGTATTTGCCAAAATCTAACAAACAAATTGTCTTCTACTGAGCAGGAAAATAAAAACTTATGATTAGGAATTATTTAGTATCTCAATATTTGGGTCATCATCATATTTTTCTTGAAGGCAAATGTCCTTGATAAAAATGTTGTTTTTCTGACTTTGGAAATCATGGCTTCAAAAATCATGGCTATAAAAGATGTTTCAAGTTAGTTACTCAAAGTGGAGGTATTTAATCATTAGTTACTTTGTTCTATAATTCAGCTCAATTTCCTAAACAGTACACAAGAAAGAAATAAAATGGTTTAATCCACTCTATTGGTCTCAGCTATAATCTCTTTTAAATGTAAACAACATTAAAAAATAATTGAGCGTATACTTGTAAGTAGCATAAAAAGTTATGACCATGATTCTGAATGCTATGTGGAGTTAATTTATTGTGGGAACCTTGCGACCTTTTTTTTATTCCCACTTTCTATTTTTGAGGTAATTGAGCTTGGTGTAGAATTGAAATCACAAATGAATTTATACTTTAAAATTCAATTTTTTAGTGGAATGGAAAGAACCATTCCAGGGTCTCAGTCATCAGAAGAGAGTAAATTTGGATACTGGTGATATCATTTGATCTACACAGATATCTGTCTTATTTAGATTAGCTGTTCAGAGGTAATGAAGAAGATCATTAAAATTGTCTGATCTTCTCCATAAGCTTTTTATGGCTCTGATTAAGTTACTTGGGAGCATTATGCTATGCTTGAGGGGGTAAATTGACTCATTTTTGTAATAGTCTTATTAATTAAGTCTGCTAGAAATCTTGGAGTCCTTTACAGTATCCAGATTGTTTGTAAATAATTTATTCGAATGTGTATATGTGTTCAATGTAAACTTTGTTTCTTTTTCCCTCTTTAATCCTAAAATAGACTTTGCTTCTAGGAAATAAAAAGCAAAATTTAAAAGCCCAGATTTCTGCTTCAATAAATTGTTTGGATAAGTTTATGCAAACTACCCTTCTTCAGCTGGTTATATTTGGAACACTAATTTGAAACATCTTGGAGGAAATCTGTGGATATTTCCTCTTTGCAGAAAGTCAGATTCAGAAATCTTTAAGCTTAGGTATTTTAATTACTTTTTGACATATTTGATACATGAACATTTGCAAATTGTCACATAGAAAATGAAAGCTTAAAGCTGAAGTGTCTCCAATGTGTTTTATTTTAATTTTTTTGTCCAAAGTTCTACTTAAACTGGAAACTTTTAGAAGATAAACTAACTTCAGAATTAATTAAATTTCTCACTAAACTGAAGGAGAAACTCAGCACAGATTTGATAAAAGTTTGTGGGCCTGTGTGTTTGTTTAGGTTAAGGAAAGGCAAAATTCAAGGCTCTCATTCTGTCTGGAAATCTACACTGTAGTCCTGAACACTTGGTCCTGGTTTGTTTGTTTGCAAACCATTATGAATATTTTTCATTTGAAGTTTTTATATGTGTAAGTAATTGTTATAGCAGGATCCTTACTGAATCTGACTCACAGACCACTGTGCTCTTGAGCAATGGACAAGTTTTTTTTGCTGATTAGGGCAAAAGTTTGGGTTTTTTCCAAAAGTTTGGATTTTTTCTTAACCTGAAAACATCTATAAATGGGAAAGGCTATATTCTATTCAACTCTAATGGCATTATGTTAGTATTTATAATAAAACAGAATAATATCCTGTGAGTGAAGTTCTTTTCAAAGTATTTTACTCCACGTCAACTCAGGAATTATTTGGGTAAGAGTGAAATCTATTAATGGAAAACTCACTTTAAAATAATGATTAATAACCCATATAAAATAAAGATATCGAAACAAAAAAAACCCATAGTTAGATGTAAGACCATGTAGATAAGAATAATATTTAAAAATATATTTATGTAGTTAATAATTGTATCACTCATAGACAACTCTTAAAAAAAAATTCTTTCCATTGTGATTCCATTCCCATGGAATGTTAAACTTATGTGCCTCCTGTATATGGCTCATGTGATATAAAATGCTTTAATGGTAAATTAAGGTAAATTTAGGCAGGTGTCTTAGACACTGTAAAACCCTAAGCTTCTAATAGTATTAACATTTTTCCCTTCTTTTTTCAAAGAAATTAGCATTAACAAAGGTACTTTTAGCTTCACTGAAAATGGGAAACTGCATAGTCCTCTCAGAGAATTATCAATTTAAAAGTTAAACCTTGTAAAAAAGGAGGAATGAATCAGGCATCGCTTCAACATCTGGTACTGGTCACAGATCTCTGCAGCAGTTCAGAAGTGATTTGTTCAGTGGCACCGTCAGTGTCACTTTTATTGAGATATAGGTATAATTACAGCCTGAAACATTGGATTTAGGGATGTTTGGGGGGATTTTTCTTTGCTTTTGGTTTTGTTGGGGTAATTTTTTTGTTGTTGTATACTGCTATAAGCATAAAGTGTTTCAAGAGAATTTCCAGATAAGTTTGGGACTTGATGACTTAGATGTTCTTTGTATAAGCAGCAAGCTGGTTGGGATCACGTGGAAGTGAAAAGCCTGGGTGAGAGGACTGCTGAAAAGTCTTTCTGTTTTACATGACCTTATCCTGGGAGCCACTTACTCAGGAACTGAGTCTCATTCAGATTTTAGCAGGACTGTAGAGCCTCGCTCAGCCCTAATAGATTGGAGTAGGGCCCAGTTCATGTTGATTAGGCAGCCTGATTTAGGATTAGACCTTTGTTGACAAAGGTCTGCTATGTAAACTGTAGAAAGCTTGCTGCTTCTCTTCAGATTTAACAGATGAGCAAGACATTCTGCTAGTTAGGAATGATCACTAGCTCACAAGGCTCCAGTTAGTAAATGTGAAAGCAAACTTGCTTCTCTCTGTCAGCCTTATTCCAACAACTTGGGTAATTCAATATTTACCTGGTTTTTTAGAACATGTGTGATTGTCTCTGTTCCTGTCAGAAATCTAAATAAATGAATAAAAATGTTCCATCTTAGGTCCCCTGGGAGTTAAGTTGCTACAGGATTTATATACCCTCAGAATAATGTTTTGCCAGTTCATCTTTCTACTCTGTCTCTTGTCCATCTGCTCCCAGCCACTTTTTTCTCCCTATAGGTATCCCAAAATTTCCCATGGAACATGGGCTGTCCCAGTGCCAGTAGACTGATAATTATGGTGAGTCCAATGTGATGATCATAGCCAAAGACAGAGCTCATGGAAAAAGGGAAGAGAAAGTAGGGTACTTTACCAACACATTACCTTTAAATAGAGATAACCTTGGGCCCTGGAGATATATGAAAAATCCTGAATTAGGATGAACTACTGGCTACAACTGGAGTGAAAGACAGTTGTTAAAAATAAGTTACTGTCATTTTTTTAGCCATACATTCTATACAGAGACACCTTTTTTGATTAATTCAACATCAATCAAAATTATTTTGAATGTACTGAACCATATAAGAACAAAGTGTTCTATATTTTTCCTTTCACTTTTGTCTTTCCTTTGTCTATAGTATTGAAAAGTTGCTGTTGTTAATTTATATTCTATTTTAAATATGTTATTATCTATTTGATAAAAGACAACAACTAAAAAATCCCCTTAGATATCAACTGTGTACACAAGAGGAGAAACAATGTTCAAATCCTTGTGTAAGGCACTCCTTAAGGTAGTTCAATTCAAAGGCTCTCCAGATAAATCTGGTTCTTTATCCAAGGTAAGATTTAGGTGTTTCTTAGCTGCCCCCCAGACTGCCCTGCACCCTGGATGTGGGCTGGTGTCCAGAGGTGATGGGACATGTTTTGGCCAGTAGGTCTCTGCCTTGTGGCCACCTAAGGAGCCCTCTCCATTCCTTCCTCAAATACTCATATAATCAAAGTAGGTTTGGAACACCTATTCCAGCATTGGAAATGCATTTTCCTGTCATGCATAGATTTAGAAAAGGAAAAATATCTGCCCCTTGCACATGTTGCACGTTTGACTTAATTTAAATCAGAGTCCTGTGACCAGAGGCACAAAGAGCATTTTTCTCTTAAGAGTTCTGTTTCAATGAGGTCACAGGTGATGGCTTCATCCTTTGTTTCCTTCTTCATTGTTTGCATCTTAGCTTGCAATAGCACACACTTCAGCAGAAGTCTCAGCCATCTGGAGAGTCAGTCATATGAAGAAAATTCTCCTTTTCTTAAGGGAGTGAACATCTTCAAATATCCTTGAGTGCTGTTTAAGTGATTGCTGTACTCATTTAATCATGTTGAAATAAATTACAGGAGATGTTTTTTCCTATCCCAACCATAACGCTTGTTACATGTACAAAAAAAGAAGGATTCCACTATTTCATTCCCTATACTTAAGGTTTCCAAGATTATAAAGCACTGGGAAAAAATCCAAAAATAAACAAAAAAAAAAAGATTGGTTGTGATATTTAGAGTCCAAAACTAATACAATGAGCAAAATCCATGTATTTACAATGTTACCCAAACTGCAAAAAAAACAACCCAAACTGAAACTGTAATTTCAACAGCTCAGGCAAACAAAACATGAGATATATGTACTCTATTAACATCTGTAACTTTTCTGTGGTGGTAGGGTTAAAAGGAAGTTAATATTTGCTCTCTGTCAGATTTTGTTTCTTTCCTGAATGGTGAGGGTGTCTGTCATTTTAGCTTTTGTGACCATCCTTCACCTTGTAAGTGAGACTTATAAATCTTAGAATGAATTTTAAATCAACACTGACATCTATTAAGTCTTCTTATTTAAAAAATGACCTGGCAGTTAGAGGTATAATAACAAGAAAAATAAATTAGTTTTACTCTTAGGACTACCAGCAGACCTTCAGGACTTCAGTTTTCAACACAAGATTGCCTGTACAAAATCTCTTATCCTTCTCCACTGTAAGGTCTCTTTTTTGCATCCATGACTGCCCCATATTCTACTCTGATAAGAAAAAGCCTCTCAGTGATTTCAGTTTATGCCAGAAATGTTTATAAGCAAGCTTTTACCAAAGTCCAAGCGGTTAAAGGAAAGTTGAAAAATGTGTTCTCTAAAATGTAAGTTTCTGTTCAGTCATTGCTGTAGACACTCTAGGAGGGTAAAAAAAAAAGGACAGGTTTGCCATGAGAGACCTGATCAACCTTAAGCATGTCATAGTAAAATCAGTTTTGGTGAAGTACAAAGGGAAGGAGTAAAGGGGAAAATAATTATGACAATTTTGTGAATATATAATGATTTTACTGAATATAGACCACTTGACAGAACTCTAGCATCAGTGAAAGTTTTTTAAGTAAATCATATTGCTGACAACATTTTCAGTGGGTCAGCTTCAGAACTAATGAACAATTTGTAAAAGAGTAAATCAGCTCAATTGTTATCTAATGCAAGGCAATACAGTGGTTATACTGAAAGACAAAATTTTCTCCCTTTACTATACCACAATGCCAGAACTTTGCAACATCTTTATGCCTAACTATACATAGCAGCAAAGAATCATTATTTCTTGTTTTTTGGTTTTTTTCCCACTATAACCTTTTAACCTTTAAGCCTTCAGTGTCATGTCAATAAACAGTCTCCAGAAAACAATTTGATCATAAATGAAGCTGGGTGGGAAGTTAAGTTCAAAATAAGTATACTTAGTTCATTACCTTTTGCTGAAGAAAAATCATGAACTTTTGTGGCTTTGGAAGAATTGGAGAGGTCCCGTGGATATGGCTTCTACTGGTACTAGCATTTGGTCTGACTTGTAACACACAATGAATGGTTTCTGAATAGCCACCTGGTTTCTGTTATTTAATCAAAGCTGACAGAGAATATTTAATAATTATCTTTTATATATATGATAAATATATATTGGGTATTTACTCTCAGGAAAAGACCCTTTTTTATCCTATTATAATTTACAGAACTCCAAATAAATATCATGCATAAGAATATAAAAAATGAATAAAATATTAAAATAAAAATATTAAAACAGTAAAAATAAAACTAAGAATATAACACAAATTATTCAGAATATTCTGTCAAGGTAAAACAATACATTTTATATAATTTTTCTCTTTTTATTTTCAATTTTTTCTTGCAAATAAATTTCCTATATGTGAAATATTTTTCAGATTAGGGATAAATATTTTTTTACTCTCCATATAGAACACCTGAAAGTTTCAGAGTAACCGTTTTCTCCCACTCTCCAAAATACTGTTGAAAACAGTAATTTTCTGTAAAACATATATATGTATATTCATTCAGATTTTCATTGTCAGGATAAATAATGACATGAAAGGTGATCCTTTTCCTCTGTTCAGCCATGGAAGACATACCTGGAGTTCTGGGCCTAGGATTCACAGTATCAGAATAAACTGGACATATTGGAGCAAGCCTACTGAAGACCCAAAAAGATTATCAAGGGCTTGGAGCATCTCTCACACAGGGAGAGGCTGAGAGAATTGTGATTGTTCAGCCTGGAGAAGAAAATTTTCAGGGAGATTTTATCAGTGTATAAAAATAGCTGGCAGGCTATTTCAAACTCAGCAGCTAGGAGATTCTGTGATGTGATCACTATGAATTGGTAAGCAAATATTCTGCTAACATAAGTATTTCAAAAAAAAGATCCTTCTTAGTGAAAAATACAATATTCTTATTTGATCAAGAATTTGACTAACAAAAAGTCTTTTCTGTTCTTTTCATCTTTAGGCAAACATACCAGTTTCCATAATCAAAAACAATACCAAAATTCTGTGTTTTTTCTTCAGTTTCCTCTTGCTTTTTTGTCACCATGGATAAGCCTCAATCTAGGTTGTTAGCCTCTCATCTTGACTCAAAAACCACAGCAATTTTCCTGAATATTCATAAAGGTCATTATAGTTATTAATTACTTCATTGCTTACTAGTGACCCAGTATTTCGACCTTATCTGCTAACCATCTTCAGCCTTCTCCAAAAAAATGAATACAAAACAGGTTTTATAAATATACAGTGATATGTAGTAATGGCATCACTGCAAGGAAGTCATCTGCTGTCTCCACCTTAGAAGTCTTCTGCACGTAATTAAACATAGGAGATGTGGAAAAGATCTCCCAGATTCATTACCTGAGCCTGAGTGATAGAGAGAAGAGGATATCACTAGACAGCAATTTATTCCACCTAAGAACTATCATTTTAGGAGAGGATATATCACTTCTTGGAGATTTCTACCTCTTTCCACCTGCAATTAAGACTATTTTCTCATTACTGGGTATATCAGTTTAGGAAAGTTAGCTAATCTTATTCGACAAATTCTATGAACTTACATGAACTTCGTATTACTCAGAAATGTCAACAATCTGACAAGGAGATTGAGAATTTCGTACACAGAAATCACTGTATTCATCTCATTACTTTTTAATTTAGCCCTGTGGTCACGTTAAGGTCCAGCTACTAAAATTATTGAGGAATTCCTCAGCCTGAATTAAGGTGCAAACAAGACCAGTGACAATAGTAGGGATTTTATTTAATAGCAAATATGAGGGAAAGAAAAGGGGAGAGAAAGAAATAGAGAAGGAGAAGCTTGGTGAATGGGGTGGGGAGAGAGAGTGAGGTGGAGACAGACTAGGTAGAAAGTACCACCACTCCGTGGGTCCCAATGGCATCCTGTTAATCCTTTTCTTCTGGTCCTCTCGATGGTGAGGGTCCCCACAAAGCACAGAATCTGATGGGTTACATCTGTGGATGTGGCATTCTCAGAGTTGGGGGTTCCAGAGCCAGTTTGTGTAAGGGAGGATGGGATCACTGCCCCGGAGCAGAGGTTACAACACATCCAAACTTCTTCCCCTCTCCTCACCTGGGGGAAATCATCTGCTCCCAGGAGATGGGTCTGTGGGCTACAGCCTCCTCCTCCACCCCAAAACAAGCCAGAGATGTTTCTTAATCTGGGTGCTGGGTTTGGCTCACAGTCCTTGTTTAATTGTTTGTTTCAGGTGATTAAAGGGTGGGTTTTCCCTTTATCTAATCGCAGCAGTCTGACTTTCAGTCCAAAGACCCAGTCAGGTATCTTCAGGGAGGTTTCTCTGGTTGTAGCTTCTTTATACAGTTTTTGCTGTAATGAGTAAAGCTTCATATCAGTGTTTGAGGCATGAACTATTTCAGTTTCTGACAGGCCACCTGTGTAAAGGCTCCTAGAAAAGTCTTTAGCAGCCCAGTGACACTGGCAACAGACCAGAGCAGGTACAGTTTGTATCAAGTACACAAAGCACTGTTTACATCCCGTCTCTACTTTTTGAATCAAACCATGACACTGCAGAAGCTTCTTTTTTCCTTTCTATTGTTTGCTTCTAGTTCAGAAGAATTAATACAATGTTTTTTTTATAAAGATTTTGTGCTCTGCAGTTTCCAGGATATACAGTGTATGTCAGAATATGTTCTGAAGTAGAAATACATACTTAAAAGGCAACTACAGATTATGGAGGCAAAATCTCGTATTTATACCAACATACTACTCTCAATATTATTTATTTGATGTTTAGCACATCTTACTAAGATATGTCTTTGGAAATTGCATTCATTAAAGTTCATTGAACTATTCAGGCATTCATTACATCTGTGAATTCGTGAATCATGCTGCATTGTACCCTTATTTATTTCTGAGTAACATTAAAAACTACTGAACTGGAACCCAGATTGTAAGCTTGCTTATTCATATACTTCTAGTCAGCAAAGAGACATCATAGTGTTTCCATATATTCTATGAATGTAGTATTTCAAAGAGAGGATTAAAGAACAAATCCATTATGTCTTTCTGGTAAACGCATTGGCCTCAGAATGAGTTCATATGGCACTCAGAAAGCTTCTTGCATTTTGAATATTTTCAAGAGTTCTCAGAGAACATTCATTTGATCTTACAAATCTCACAACATATTGGACTGGGAGTTTTTATTTGGGGGGGAAAAAAAATCACAAATACTGTTTCTTCATTCTCTGATAAAGCCAGTACTGAAGCTGTTGACATTTACTCTCAGGATTAGAAAATAGCTATATTTGCTACTCCCCAATGTGTTTGAGCTCCTTGGCTTGAAACACTCAGTCTCTTTGTGTGCTCGCTGAAAATAGATTTGGCATAGTGTCTAGGTAATTTAGATACTCCTCTACATGTTCTGAAGTGTAAATTGGTTTTGGTTCAGAGACTCAAGACAAAAGATGTTTCCCCAATAGCATCCCAGTGAAGAAGTCCCACATGGATGGACGTGAGCTGTATGGGAGCTGGACTTGCACGTGGTCAATTGTCTACAGAAATTAGTATTCCTTCATCAGGATATCCCAATGGACTACACTAACTGAACATGACACATGTCACATACATGTAAATATCTTGTGCCAAATTGCCTCTTTTCTGACATAACTGTACTTAAATCTTTCTTAAACATTTACCCAGGAGAACAACAAAAATTGATTTCATAGTAGCAGTGATCTTTAACTAAAGGTTGAACAAGAATACATTTAAAACCTCAGGGATGATGAAATGAGTGGGAAGAGTGTTGCATATTAGATTCCATCCTTACTGCAGATGCCATTGTATTAATAGAAGCTAAAATTCAGTGGGGAAAAAATAAAAGACTTTCATTTTGCAGCAACTTCCTGGCAGGTTTGAAAATATATCCTTGATTTGTCTTTGTGTTTTTCACAAAAAGTACAACAGACCAAGACAGTGGTGTTCTTATTGATTTTTCTTGCTGTTTGACAGAAGTGCTGAGTTTCAGTAGCTTTTTGCATACACCTTCAATTAATCATTCAGATAGATGGTGTCCAGCTGAATGTAACCTTACATCACTACATTTGTTCACTGTTTCCTGCCATGTGACAGTATTTATCTGATTTGCAGTAAAAGCAGTAAAAACAGGCATAGACCTCAGTGACAACGAAGAGAATCCTGAAAAAGATTAACTGCTGTATATGCAGCAGTGTTAAACGACATAACAAGCATCCAGCACTATTTCATTAGCATTTCTATTCAAATCCTATTTATTAGCTGCTTCTCTTAGCAACTGCATGAGTTACTGTCTCCAAGCAATTTGCTCTGTGTTGTACCATCTTGTTACTTATTACAGATGCTTCCTTACAGCATTACCATTAAAAAGACAAAGTTTGCAGTGCAGCTCTAACACCAGTTAGATAGAAATGTGCTCATCTGTCTCATCAATGTAGATGATATTAAGGAGTAGGGAGCCAATTCGATCTGACAGGAAACAGTTTTGACATGTATAGATATGGTGGAAGGCCATGACATGGCCTGTGGTGGAAGCAGAAATCCTTTAAATCCTCTCTTCTGTCGCAATCCACAAAATACTTCTAGCTCAGTCAAGATGACAGTGGACACCTATGCCTTGCCAGCTCCTTTGAGGCGGTAAGAATTTTGGCCAAAATGGTCAGGAGGATAGCATTTTAAAAAGTTAATATTCCTAAAAAGATCCAACTGAGTTTACCAATTGTTGTCTTGAACCTCTGAATCCTAAAATGTTATTCTAAATTCCTTTTCATATCAGGTAACCCTTCCTCTGCTGAATCACATTTCAATAATTTTTTGTAAAATGTGAGTTTTCTACCAACTCATGCAGATATTACAAATATACAATGAATATTTGTATTTTAATGTGCTTATCCATAAGTATGCCAGCTTATAGCTAAGACTAATGTGTTACTAGACCAATGATTAGCATGCAGATAATTGAATGAGTCTGTGCTGCCCAGACACCTTTTGGGCAGGGGGAGGAATATCAGCTTTCAAACAAGGTTCTTGCTGAGTTATACCTCTCAGTTATTTGCTTTATTTTCTTAGTAATTTATATTGTTTCACACTGATATTTTTCTCTTTATTCCCTGAGCTAGTAGCTAGAATCCCCTCAAAAATTTCACCTCCGTCTTGGTTTTTTTTTTCCTTTTCTCATCGTGCACGTCTTCAGTGTAAGAGCTCTGGCACAGCTCAGCAGTAACTTTTACAGTAAAACCAAGCCAAGGTCAAGTTGTGTTTCACAGAGTGGGGCCCCGGTCTGTAAACAGCTGGACCCATGGAGTGTGGGCTACAGCAGGTAGATATTTATAACTGGGCATTTGAGGGCTGATCATGGGGAGGGACTGTTGCTTAAAAAC
>NW_028256113.1:0-36661 GCF_971803275.1 Cyanistes caeruleus | reverse complement strand
CAGAAGTCTGGTTGTAAGAGAAGCATACCACTTTCAGTAGAATGAATCAATTTTTAGATTGTGAAGAAAATGTGTTAAAGATGTCTAAGATCAAAGTTTTTAACAAAACTAACAAGAAAGTTTGTCACAAATGAAAAAAAATTCTTCCTGCAGTGAAGAAAATCTTTTTAAGAATTTGTTCATAAATCTAAGGCCCTCAGTACGCAGACTCCAAAGTAAAGATATGTTCATAATTTTTGGTTTAAATATACTGAGAAGAAATGCAGGGCCAAACATAGGATAAAATGGTTTTGTAAGTGATATCTTTCATTTTTCTATGAACAAGCACAGTTAAAAATACAATTTTACATTACATTGACATGTCTCTAGTCCTGGGGGGAAAGGCAAGTAGGATTGAAGGGGTAGGAAAACTTACCAGATGCTGAGCATTTTGTCTGTGAGCATGCTAATAGAGGAAAACCCTTACTTATAACATTTTTTTAAGGATGAATATATTTTGCTTAGAATTTATTTATTTATTTGCTTAGAATTTATTTATTACTGCATTATTCTACTTTCATCAAGTTTCACATATAAAGCACAATAGAGACTTTACCGGGACACCCAGTACATTTCCTACTTAGTTTCCAAATATAGCTGTGCTAGTGTTTAGAAACAAGAATACTATCAGCAGTTAGAGATAAATCCTGTAAATAAACTGTTTTCTTTTTTAAGACCAGTATGAACTCAGTAAAACTTTGTATTGACTTGCTGCACTCAGTAATAGCTTAGTATTAGGATGTCATTTACAACACAGACCATACTTTATAAAGTTTTCATTAATGCAATGGTTTCATTGATGCAAGTGTATCTTTACTAGCTGTCTTCAGTATTGCTTTGCTTTAGTTTGAAAGATAAGCTGTATGAAATAGTACTGATATGACTGGAGTTTCAGAATTGCCTTTTAGTTACTTTTATTGATCATCCTTTACTTGCTTCATTGAATTTGCAAAGGCCATTTAAATAACTCCTCTCAAGATATGAACCCTCAAGACCTAGTAATTAAAATTAGTCTGTTGTCTAAACCTTTGTCTCGACAGACTAATTGAAGGATAACTCAGGGTAAGAGCACCTGCTTTTATTGGATTGTTCCAGCAGCTTGTTTCCAGCTCCTGAATCACATTGCTGATGTAAGTCCTACCCATGTGATCTGGACTTCTCATATTCACAGGAGACAAGTGAACTGCATTTCCCAGGATTACTGCTGTCGATGTGTGACTCTGATGCATGAGGGCTGCTCTTTGACTGAGCTGATGCAAAAGCAGAGCTCCAGAGCTCTCACCCCTCCGTAATCTCTGGCTGGCCGGTCAGCTGACGAGTGCCATAGCAGCAGGAGAGCGGTGACACAGCACCCACAGCGCTGTGACACTTCCATTCACTCTTTCACTTCACCTGAGATGAAAAGCATCTCTGCCTTTCTGAGCTGACATCTTCACCTCTCACTCTCTCCTAGTTATTAAGCTGTGGCAGAGACGGTTTCTCAATAACTCCTCACTTCCACCAGTCAAATAAAATTATATATATATATATATATATGTATTCTGATTGCACTCCTGAGGTTTGCACAGCAATTTCAGCTCCAGTTGAGAGAAAAGAACAGACTCAGAATTAAAAATTTGAGGAAGTATGAGATTAATAAATCATTAAGCACTGATCTTCATCGGTGAATGTAGTCCAAAATTATAGTCCCTAGATGTCCCCACTCCTAGAAGAAGTGGTTTAGCACTCATTATCATCATTATTCAGCTCTTGTTTCAGTAGAGCTTCATGTCTCAGCCTGCCTATCTTATAGCACAGGCTGAGTCTGTAGATTCCAAAGAACAGGTTTTTTTTATGCTGGATGTAGTCTAAGTGTTCATTGGTAGGAACAATTATTCAAATTACTGTTATTAGTACTTTTTGCACGAATGCAAGCAAACCACAATTGACTATAAAAAGCCCTAAAGGAATAAAAGTATTTGTCATCAGAAATGAAAACTGGCAAGCTCCTACAAGTATAAAAGGGCACAAAAATGTGATTCCTGTAAAAAGTTGTTGTAAACCTTTTTTATTGTAGGTAAGAGACCTTCAGAAGATGAAAACTTTAAAACCTATGATCACAATTTTATTGAATTTCAGGTGTGAATGTTGTGAAGTAAGCCTTTTTCATTACAGTTGTTCCTGATACAAATAACATTTGATCTGGCAAGGTAAATACGTTCTCAGAGTCTATAATAGCAGAGAGCAGTCTTTAATTTCTCTAGTAGTGGATTCTTCCATTGCAAAACATTTAGATGACAAATATATCTTTCTCTCAGAATAAATGTAAATTTATACATTTTTCTACACTTGAAAAGACTTTAAACAGCTAAAACTCATTGCACCTTCTAGTCCACCTCTTTGCTAATGGGAGTTTCTCGCTTACAGTACTTCTCATTCACCAGTTTAGTCTGTTTAGGTTGATTGCCATTTTGGCATTTTAAGAACCTTCTCTAGAGCTTCAAGTGTATCCTAAAAACTAATAGTTCATGGTGCCAGATGTCATAGAATAACCTCCAGCTGAAACCAGGACACCAGGAAATAATCTTCCCTTTGCTTGGATATACTAGAGTACCCTCCTTATAACTAAGTAATGTCCTCCCTTTCTTGGAGCTGCACTGTTGGGGGTTTTGCCCCTGCTATCAGCCTCTTCATTATTTTTGAGACA
Organism: Cyanistes caeruleus; assembly: GCF_971803275.1. Classification (NCBI taxonomy): domain Eukaryota; kingdom Metazoa; phylum Chordata; class Aves; order Passeriformes; family Paridae; genus Cyanistes; species Cyanistes caeruleus. The sequence goes on along the minus strand of NW_028256113.1, from coordinate 33,936 downwards.
CCTGTGCTTCATTTCTGTGAATAATTTATTTGAAGATGTAGACACAACCTGTGAGAATAATAATGTTTCACTTATTCTGTTACAATTTCCAAAATTACTTGGTGTCCTTCTACACTTTAAATATTTCTCCTGTTCTTGTCATTTTGTTTAAACAATATGTTTCCTCACTCTTTTCCCATAACTCAAGGACTTCTACTTCTCAAACTTTTCTATTTTTTTTCTTTAATCTTTAGTTATTTTGTTAGTATCTTGTACAGATTAAGCTGGCTGGAACAAAACTCTCTAATATGCTGTGATTAGACCAGATATATCTTTAAACTTTCCAGTCTTCTTGATATGAAGTATCATAAAAATTCACATAAAAGGCTGTGGATCATGAAGATATCTAAGGTAAACTGAAATTAATTTGTAACTGAAAGGTAAAATCTTGTTTTGGTAAAAAAAAGTCATGTAATTTTTTGTTGTTGTTGTTCATATGTCAATACTTCAGAACCTTGAAAGAACTTTCTCCCTTAACTGCAATATGTTATTACTACTGCTGAAGTAGTCTAAGGGAAATAGCTCCCATGTAGGCTTTAAATGTTAAGGATATCAGGTTCTGCAGAATCAATTTGAAGCTCTTAGCTTGAAATCTATTCCTGCTTGAGATGTTTTCAGTTCACCTGTTAAAAAAATTACTAAAGTGAGATTAATTAAAATAAAAAGAAACACATCAAAAGATTATGTCTCTCTAAAGTAATTTATTTTTGTAATTTCTCCACATTTCAGGGTTAATATTATGAGCTACCAAGTTCATTTGGATAGTTAATATTTTAAATTAATATAACTATGAAGTATAGAAAACTTATAAAAAAATAATTTCTCAGTAGGTTGATGTTTTTAATTGTTTCTCATTTCCCACTAATTTTCTTTTTATGTATAATCTGATTTTGTAGTCTCAGATTTGTAACTGACATTCCGTTATGGAAGTCAAAATCAATAACATGGACAATTTTTTTTTCATATGGCAATTGCACAGTATTTTTTTTCTGATCAGGACCAGAGGGTTTTCCAAAAGATGCTACTGGGAAGCATTTTGGTAGTGCAGAGGGGCTATCTATTGTTCCTGCACTGTTATAGTAAATAAGTTAATTCAGTATCCTTTAGCAATGACTGAGTATCCATTTTCTCTCTGTTATTTTAGCCCTTGTCCACAATTTACTTGCTGTCTGGCATTTAGGATTCTGATTCATTAACAAATGGGAGAAAAGAACTTTAATATTTCTAGTCAAATAGATTTTTGTATGAAATTCAGTTCCAAGCATCTGTCAAAGTGGTTTTGCTTCAAGTGTATGTGTTTTATATATAAAATATGCAAAAATACTTTTTTGATATGAAGAGTTTTCTAACTCAAACACTTAACATCTGGGGTTATGTTCTGACTCACTGGAAACCTAAAAGACAATCTTTATTTTTTTTTTCCCTGTAAAAGTACAATTTCCAAGTACAAATATTTGCATCAAAACTTTCTGTAGAAGTACTGTCTTGGTAGAAAACAATATGAGTTTTTCAGGTAGATTTTACTCTATAGGTGGTGACTTAATTTCATTTTCATCTGGACTCAGTATGCCCTGGAAGCTTCTTGCCTCTGAATACTGAGGCAGCTGTACTAGCCAGGAAACAAAAACAGAACTTGCAGACACTGCATGTCTCTATTGTCTGTGATATAGATGCAAAGTGCTGTAAGTCACTGCAGTCCACTAAAGGTGGGCCAGAATTAAATACCACAGCATGTCAGAAATTCCTTCAGGAGGAGAGAGTTCACATTTCACTTATGCCTGGTTTCTGGTTGTTTAATTGACACTGTTTACTACAAGAAAAATTTGCAGGCAAATTTTGCAGGCAAATATGCTGCTGTAATAGAAATATAAAGTATGTGTCGATTGAACTTTTTCCTAGAATTCTGTAAAGTTTCAGTAACTATTTTTACTCCCAACCAACTACTGCACATACCTGTAGATTGTGGTCTGACAATTGTTGTTACCAGGAAAAAAGCAGCCAAACTTGCTATATATGGCTGGTTCCATTTTGTGCCAGGGAATCCTGTGCGCATCCCTGCATGGCTGGAAAAGATCTGAGAAGATTCAGGGATTCTGCTGAAGCGCCCTTGGGGGATCTCAGATGGAGATACAGGAAGATAGAGGAAAAAGTAAATGAGAAATTGGCAGTAAACCAAAAGGAGTGTTCAAATGAAGGGGACTGACCACCCTCAGGACTTCTGTTGGAGCTTAGTTTATTTGTTCATTTCCAGTTAATGTCCTTATCATTTGGCACTCTATAAAAAGGAACAGGAAGCTCCTAGCCTTTGTGTACAGGATCTCCATTACCCAGAAAATCCTTATAAGCTCAATTAGTATCCATAAAAGAAATCTACTCGAGCCTAATTCCTAAATTTATTCAAAATAGTGGGTGTTTGGGGATTACAGGTACTGCCCAGTATGCTACAGCTGGTACAATAAAATTAGGCACCTTGGGCAACTGCAAGCCAAAGTGTGAAAGACCAATTTGGGGATGCAAATTGCTTCTTCCTCTGAGTTGCTGAAAACTTACTCAAGGTTGTGTTATTACTAATATTGTGCGGGAATTCAACGCAGCAAGGACAGAAACTGCAAAAAGCTGCTGTCTCCCTGTTTGTGCAGAGATAGAGTTCCAGTTGCTGCTCTCCCTAAGTGAGATGTGTGTGATAGCAGGGCAGAGAGAGGTACCAATCTCCTGGCAAGTAACAAGATGAGCAAAGCCTGTTGTTTTTCAGCAGGCAGTGTACCTCTTGTGCCAGTAAGCCAGTAAGGAATCTCAGTGCAGCCTGCCTCCTCAGGAGGAGAGAGAGCTAACTGTGTGCTACAGGCAAGCACTCATGTTACAGAGAATTTATTCCTCTCATTTAAGCACACAGAAAATGAATGAATGCTGTAGTAGAAGCTCACTGAAAGATAGATACAGATATCGATAGATTATAGGTATGGATTAGAGATATAGATATAGATGATACAGTGTTGCTCACAGCACGGTTGTAGTTGGATGGCGACATGTAGTGGAGCTTCAGATTCTTTGATTTGTCTTACTAATTATTTCCTACTTCTCTTGTGTCTTACAAAAAATTGCTGTGAAAGAAAACAAAATTTGGTGTGTATAAAAAGTAGTGGAAAATTGTGGGAGGCATAAGAAGAGCTGACAACCATTCTGTTCTTGTTTCATGAATATTCCACAGTCCCTGAGAAAACATTCTAATAGAAAGGTGTATGTGTGTTTCCACATGAATACACATATTCTCACATGCATGTCTTCACTCATAACTGACCTGCACAGCTTTGATAAACCTGTGTCTGATAATAAACTGTTGTTAGAAGGAGTTAAAGATGTGGTCTGAAAGAAAAGAGACAATCTTGCCAGCAGCCTCTATAAATACACATATACATTGTAGTGATAATAATATAATAATAATAACTTCCATAATCAATATATCAAACCGTTCTCTTCCCTCCTGTTATGACGTACTTTTAACTTTCCAAAACCTATTCATTCAAGTGAGCTAGATTGTATGTGTTTTTATAAATGCAAAAATGCAGAATATATTGATCCCTGGCAAGAATCAAAGTAGGGATCAGTTAGTTACAGGGATACTGCCAAACTGGAAAAGTGAAGGATAATGTTTGGCCAGATACCAGTGCAGGGTTGCCTTGCAGTACTGGGGTAACAGGAATATGTCACTCTGAGGAAAAGGTTTCCTCCTGGATGTAAAGCAGAGCTCTAACACCATGAGGTATGGAGCTGGCAAGGTTGCCGAGTACGGATGAGCCAGTAATTCAAGGACCTGGGCAATTGGATAGGAAATGTGTTCTGTCAAAAAAAAAATAAATATAAAAGCCCTGCTGCAATATTTGCAGCATTAACTTACTTTAAGAGGTTAGCCATCTGATGCTTTGCTTTATTGAAAAACATGATCCATGACTTCTGTTACGGTACTTGTTATAACTCTGCTGGATTCTATATTAAGATTTTCAATCCGTATAAAACTCTATTTTATGTTTGCTTGGACAGAGTAGATTGAGATGTTTAGAGGTACTAAAAAATTCAAGACAAATTAGCAATTCTTTGAGAGGTGAGGAAATGAAAAATTAATTATAATGACTCAGTGCTTTTGTAAGTAATTAGCCATAGTCTTGACAATTAAATACATTTGTGGGGTTTTTTCCTACTTAAATAGAGCAACTGAGGCACAAAGCAGTTAAAAGCCAAGATCATAAAGTTTATATGAGTGTACATTTTCATATTCACCTTGAACCATTTTTAATCTTCTGGACTTTCCATACACACAAGTCAATACCTTAGGGGTAAGGCTTTGTTAACACCACTGAAAATGATATCACGAGGAACTTAGTTTCAAAGTCATATAGTCACTTTAAGAACTAGAAAAAAAATGTTACCTGCTAAACTAAATGGTTGACCTGACTCTCATTAGTGCTAGTGATGTCAGAGGGGAGCACTCCCTTACTCCCTTCTCAAAAGACTGTTTGGAAGAACCTCCTTTTTGGGGGATTTGGGAGTTTAGCCCTAAAATTATCACCCTGCTTTTCCCTTAAAAGTTGATTAGTTGATCCTCCAAAATGCTGGGACTTTGGAAAAGCCTCAGGTCCATCTAGTTATCTGAAGTTTGAAACTTTAGGTTTTAATTTGGATTTATAATCCAGTAAAATTAGCATAACCTTGTATCTGATTTTGCCACTGGACATATATTCCATATTGTCTCTAATGGTTTATGCCTGTGCTTCAAGACAGGGATTCCTGTCACATCTTTGGAGCATTGATGCTTTAATTCCTTTGGTGACAGTTCTTCTGATTCTTCAGATGGATCAAAAATTAGTGCTATTGGATCAATTTTTCACTTTGGGACATAGATACCATTTAGAGGACCAAGGAAAACACACTCCCTTGTAATTCAGTTTGTTCTCCTGAACCTCCTCTGGGCCTTGTAGGTCAGTACTGCAGTAGTGCTTGATGGAAACAAAGTCTGATGCTTGATACAAGCCTTTTAAAAAAGAGATATGGAAAAACTCTACTTTGAACTATTTCTAATAAGATCATGCCTGCAGCTCAACAGAGGAATAGATAACTTCACATTTATAAGCTTTACAAAGAGAGATGGTGAGAAAGCTTCAGGTAAGGAAATTTCTGTCACTAAATGCATTTTTCAGGAAATGGAAGACTTTCTCTGCAATCTAGCAATTCTGTTTGCATCTTTTGGATGTAAAAGAGTGTAAATGCATTATGCAGACTAATGATTAACTACTCATATTTTTAAAATTAAAATATTTAAAATGCTTAATGACATTATGAAAGTAAGGTCATTTGACACTGAAATAGTTTTACTACATTGCCAATAAAAAAACCTGCTTGGATTCCAAATAAAACAAAATAGAAGAAAGTTCCAAACCTGTCTGAATTTGCACTATTGCTTTTTCATTCCAAGAAAAAAAAATAAACAAAAAGGAACGTTTCTTCTGAGAAAAAAAAGAATTTTCACATGCCCAATTTTTTATTCATGGCTGTCCAGAGCTGCTGCAAACATTCTATCAAATTAGTATTTTTAAAGGTTTTTCTGCTCAAAATCACAGGAATTTTTACCATTTTTACACTGATAAGTCCATATAGTTTTTTTCAGTTTTGTTAAGGATGCCAGGAAAAGCTCTGCAATTGGAAAGTTGTTTCTCAGACTATAGTTTTAGAAGTCCAGGTGCACTTTAACCTCCCTTTGCCTGAAGACATGCACTAATTATGGCCTCAGGGATAACTGGAAACCAAATTTAGTTTCACTGAGCTAAGAAAATTACATCTTTAGATATAGCCAGTATTTTTCCATAGTTCATAGAGCACTATTTTGAAGGTCTGCCATCAATCACAAAATTATATTTAAATTAGATTGTAGATTTCAAAAGCTTCAGTAGAAGTAGGTGAAACAGTCAGAAAGAAAAATATTTTCCATGCTGAAATCTGGAAGCAGCTGGACTTACTGTAAGTTCAAGGCATTTATTTCATTGGAGACATCAATTACATTAGAGATGTAGGACCAATACCTTTCATATAAAATACTGAAATTGTGAGGGGAGGTTTTTCATGGAATTTGAAAAAACAGTTATTGATTTGATACAATTTGTTGAAATCTCTGTTTAGGGTATCTGGTCAACCATGCAATGGTGATGGAGATCAAGGGATCTCCACCAGGATTTGTGCAGTATTTTATTTGTGTAAGAAACAGCTGTATTTGCTTCAGGAGATCTTCCATTTGCTGTTTTAAGGAAAGTGCCATCACATTGTCAGGAGAGGATGTGGCACACAGGAATGGCTCCTTAACATGTAAATGTTGGCTGGAGAATGACAGAGGCTGATGCTGAAAGGGCAAAGAGATCCACAGACGATATTTGTTGTCAGGGCTGGTAAATGCTCCAAGTTTGGTCCTCAGCAAGAATTAACTTTTTCAATACTTTTTTTAAAAATTATGTTTTCTTTCTAGTATTCTTTTTAGTCTTTAAAAAACTACAGGACATTAGCAAATTAAATGTCCCAAAATAATAGCAACAAAAACCTACCACACACAATCCTAGAAAAAACTCAAAAAAACATATTAAATCTGTTGAATGAGATTAGGATCTGTTATGCTGCAGGCTGGTGGAAATATTCTAGGTTATGAATGGGGTTCTTCATGGGGATTTTTACCATTTCAGTGTGTGGGATAGAGTGTTCATTTAGTCAGAGAAATAATCGATATGTTACAGCTTACTGTTGGGATTTTTATGTAACAAATTTCCAACATTTTATAAAACACTCAAATGGATGTCAGTTGTAGAAAACAGTTTCAGCAGAATTTATTTCCTTAGGATCTTAAAAGCACCTGCATAAAAACAACATGTAAATCAGATTAATTTTCCTTAATTTTAAAATTGCATACCTTTATATTCAGGTTGCTTTATTTTTCAGGCTTTTCAGTCATAACTAGCTGTGTGGTCTCTACAGGTAACATGCTCTCTCTCCAGATAAAGTAGACTTAGGCACATTAAACCCATAGTAGATTTAACCAGATTTATGAACATGCAACATGAAGAAGGCAGGCCAGCACAGGAGGTGTTTGTAGGGCTGAGCTGCACAGCACTGAGGAGTTAAAGGTTTCCCAGTGGTCCAGGCAGTTTCCCACACTCAAGTGTCACCTGTCTAATACCCAACTCTGACACAGTTCAGAATTAAACTGTCTCTATTTGTCCAGTGGTGAATTGCTACAGAACTACTTGTCCTCATCATTCTCTGACAGCAAAAAAAAATCTAATGAATATATGATCTATGCTATCAGTTCTTGTAGTGTAAAAACAAAAAAGTTGTTTCTTGTATATATGCCACATTCACTCAGATCCTGGTTTACCTATAATGTCAAATATCACCCAAGCATATACAGATCATTAGTTTTTTCTGCCTTGTGGAAAAAAATTTGGAAAATACAGCAAGCCATTTTGGTACTTGATATGTTCTATAGAGTTTTAATGCAGTTTAGTAATTAATTTTTAGAATCCATTCTATAAGCTGCAGGTCTAAACTTGTAGGGAAACAAAGACTTTACAGCCAAGCATATTTGGAAATTGCTGCTTCCTGTTGAGAGCATTTTGAGTGAAAATAAAAATGCTGTCTGTCATTTACTATGACCCAGACTTAATATTATTTTTTCATAAAACAAATGCTTTAAAAATAATCCTTCTTCACTCTTTTATACGTTCTGAACTTATTTGCCTCTGTGGGTGATTGGAATAAATCATTAATAAGAACAGTAAGGCTTTATTCCAGTTCTGCATGGATGGAAGTGAACTGGATAAAAATAAGAGGTCTATAAAAATTTTTAGAAAAGTCATATTAGGGCAGATCTAAAGAAACTGACATTTACGTATATTTAGAAGAGGTTTGGGTGAAGATCTTATGGCAAACAGAAGAATAAAATAATGAAAAAGAAATCAGGACTGTTTGTTATTTAAAAGGCTACATCGAAGTCTATTAAGAGCATGATAGTGCACAGCAGCCTGGAAGTGAAGAGCATGAGTAGTCTAACAGAAGCCTCATAAGGACAGAAGAGTCACTCCAAGAAGCTTTTGAGCACATGGAACAGGCCCAAAAGAACCCATAACCAGTGGAAGTCTCCCATGCAAATCCCTTGAAGGTTAAATTCCAGGCTTTATTGGTTAGCAGCGGACACATACACAGAGGGAAACCTGCAAAGTCCAATTTAAAAAGTGCAGATTTATTAATTTATCTGATGGCAGTCTCCTGCAACACTGAACGATCTGAATTTCCCCTCAAGGTTTACTTGCAGTCTCTATGTCCACTACTGAAGATGAGCAAAGGGAGCAGAGTCAGGGTTCTGTTGAGTGGCTGCTCTAATCAGGTGCAATAGCCTTGCTCAAGACCTGGGAAAGTATCATTATTCCACTTGGGTTTCTCAGGTAAAATTTCATTTTGACATGCAAACTAGGGTTTGATATTTACCTGGCTTTAAGGAAAAGGTCAAATTAAATAGCTATTAGCTGTTTCCTATTAGCTTTGGGGACTTTTCTTCCAAAGACATGAATATGTCATGCAGAATAGTTCAGCTGGGGCTTGGACATAGCGATTAGGTAAATGGATTTTGTACCCATTTATAAAAATAAGGGATTAAAGTGATTTACAGAATGGCACACCAGTGACTCCTTTTGAGAAGGGAGCTGAGTGTAAGCTGTTGTCTTCTCTAACTATGTGATAATTCACACTGAAGGACTCTGTGCTTGAGTATATACAGGGGAAGATGTTTGAATGGGTCTTTTTACTGGAAAGTATTGATATATGAATTGTTTTTTACAACATGAAGGAAACCAAAAGGTTGGTTTTCTGGAAAATTCTTCACATGTTAGAAGGAAAAAAAAAAAAAAAATCTTCCTGAAGAAGGAAAAACCTCTTTGCCATCCACTTTTAATATACAGCTCTTAGAGAATTAAGTTGTCTGAATTTGCTTGTATTTCACTTCTATCACTTCAAGTATACATTGCAATGAAATTATTTAATGGAAACATCTGCCTTGAAGTAACCTTCTAATAGAGAAATTATTCTTTTATAACTTCCTGATTTTTCAAAAAGACATTCCTATTTAATACTGATGTAGATTTTTTGAAAAACAGTTACAAGTTAGATTATACTTTGGATTTTTGAAAAAGCTAGAGACACTGGATGCTAAATGCCTGTTCAAAGTCAATAGGTAGTTTTCAGTGATGGATAAGTTTTCCTTCCTTCCTTCCTTCCTTCCTTCCTTCCTTCCTTCCTTCCTTCCTTCCTTCCTTCCTTCCTTCCTTCCTTCCTTCCTTCCTTCCTTCCTTCCTTCCTTCCTTCCTTCCTTCCTTCCTTCCTTCCTTCCTTCCTTCCTTCCTTCCTTCCTTCCTTCCTTCCTTCCTTCCTTCCTTCCTTCCTTCCTTCCTTCCTTCCTTCCTTCCTTCCTTCCTTCCTTCCTTCCTTCCCTCCTTCCTTCCCTCCTTCCTTCCCTCCTTCCTTCCCTCCTTCCTTCCCTCCTTCCTTCCCCCCTTCCTTCCCCCCTTCCTTCCCCCCTTCCTTCCCCCCTTCCTTCCCCCCTTCCTTCCCCCCTTCCTTCCCCCTTCCTTCCTTCCCTCCTTCCTTCCTTCCCTCCTTCCCTCCCTCCTTCCCTCCCTCCCTTTGCAAATGTGCTAAAATTACTCAAGTAGACAAAAAGTTTAAACTGCACTCGGAGTGTGTTGAAATAAACTCAGTGGAATTAGGAACAATATTTCCAATTACACTGGCATTTATTATTTTCCAACTCTCAGATTTTTACAAGTAAAGCACACATTTTTATTTCAGCTTCTCAGAAAAGCTTTTCCTCATTTTTGTGAAAGAAAAAACAAGTGTTGGTAAGTAGAGAGACTCCAGTGAAACATTGATTCATCCAGGTACTATCATTTGAAAATTATTTCTAGTAGCAAAAAACAGATGGAATATTATGCCTTTTTGAATAAGGTCACAGGATGCAACAGTACAAACTCATTTCTGCTGACACTTTGTATCTCAGAAATTGTTTCCTCTGGTTCACTAATGATTTTTTTTTTTATTTGCCCTTGTCTGACACATTTTACCTCTACCTTGGCAGGAAAAGTCATTTCCTCCTGTGAGTAAATGAGTGATAGGGGACAGATGAAAGGGCAGAAATGTGCAAGTGCCATCAAAACCCTCATTTTTGATTTTTAATATGCTGCAGCTGTTGGTGTGGAGTGTTTCTCTTGCAGTTGAAAGCACAGCCAGCATGGGAATATTGATAGGTTTACATGAATCCTAAAGAGTCACAGCTTATTTGTATTCACTAATAATGTAGAGCTTGGAGGATACTGCCTGCATGGATATATTTTCAGCTGGAAAAACTGTGAAGCAGCAGTAAGGATTAATGAAAGGGATTGATGGGGGCACAGAGACATTTGGAAAAGCAAGCTCAGATCAAAACAGTCTACAGTGAGATTTAAGTGTTAGTTTCTGTTTCAAAAGCTCAGGTAAACATAAATACATATCCAAGCAACTGTGATTCAACATGGTCCATCATTTATACATTTTGCCTTTTGAAAGTCCTACCAGCACTCTGGCAGCAATTCATATTCTGAATATCAGTAGTTAAGTTAAAATTACTTCCTTCAAAATCTTTGAATTTTTTTATTAATTTATAATCTATCAGGAACTTCTGCAGAAATGCAGATAATCTCTGAAATTGGGCCACATTTGCCAAGGTAGAATTTTTTGATTTTTGAAAAAGCTGGAGACACTGGATGCTAAATGCCTGTTCAAAGTCAATAGGTACTTTTCAGTGATGGATAAGTATACCAATGCTTTAATTTTCATTAATTATTTAGTTAGAAAATCTACTTTTGGCATGCAGCATTGAGAATGGCAGGGAAATCCTGCACCATTTTGATGATAAATCCACAGTACAGCAATAAATCTAGAAAATCCTGCTGTGTGCTGTATTGATGATGTGCACAAATATAGCAGCTCAGGCACATTCCTACACTGCTCAGTGCTGCCTGGCTAATGCTACCAGTACTACATTGCAGGTGTTTGGCCTCCTGAAGACAAAGGTTTTCCAAATGTTAACACAACATGAACCTGTTCACTTTCTTAATAATATTGCTATATCCCTTGCCTTTAATTCTCTAAAATGTTCTCTTCACTCAAATATGAATATCACTTCCAAGAAAAAAAATATAAAGAAACCATCTGGGATGTGGACTCCAGGTCTTTTAGGTGTTTCAGCATGGAGCCACTTGAGCAGCCAGCTTGTTTCCTTCCACATGTCTTCTGCCCTTGTGTTTCAGGTGACACAGATAAATCCAGTGCATTTTCCTTGTGCCCATGGGTTTGTTGAAATACCATAAACTCCTCCTCGTTCAGCAACTATTGCCTCCCTGGTAGCAAGGAGTTGTTGAGGCTCCCTGCTACTGCGATTGACTGATGTGAGGTTAAGCCTGGAAATGCATTCTTTTTATCGTCTGTCATTTCTAATGTCTGACTGCTTCATTGAGATTCTGTTCTCCCTGCCTCTTTTCTTTCATGAAGTGATACTGAACCAGAGAGGTCCCATGCAATTACTACTTCAGGAACAAGCATGGTAGATTTGCTTCATCTGCAGCAGCTGGAGTGGCAGAGAGCAGGACTGGACTCAGAAGCCCACGTGTTTATCTGTCATCACCTGGCTCCAGCTCACAGCTTCACTGGCTTTGCCATAGTGCCTGGTCTCTTTGGAAACCTGATTCTCTTTTTAGCTCTGTTATTCATGCTACTGTACCAAGCATCTGTGATCAGATCTCACCAGCTGAAATGGTATTAAAGTGATGTAAGTGGGTAGGGATTTCATGTATTTATTTAACAAAAAGTGTGGGTTTCCTGAAAGCCTGGGCGGTGCTGTGGCTTCTTCCTTCTCTTCACTAAGATCATCACTGGCACTTTTGTTTTCAGACATATGAGAAATAAGACATTGATTTGTTTATAATATGTGCCAAAACAACTCCATGTACTTGTCTTGTTCTGATACAAAATTCTGATACTAACAGAACCTTTGCTCTTCTCTTCCTACTCTTTGAATCTCTATTTCTGCCATGACAAACAAAAATTTTGGTTCTTAGGAAAGAGACATTTTTCTAGCTTTTTTCAATCAGTTCTTTCTCTTGAAGGTTCCAGCCATTTTCAAGAAGTTCTTTCTCTTCATTGCTGAAGGTGCTTTCCTCTGTAGAAGAGGTTTACAAGCCCCAGCCGTTCTTGACCTGTTCAGTCCATTATACCTGGACTCCTCTCCTCACTGTGTGTGGTTGTAATAATAGCCCTTCTTTTAGCCATGAGAGCACCATAGGGAGAGGGAGAACTGGTGACTGAGAATTGTTGCTCCAACTAATGGAAATGCCTTTTTCCTTCGAGTGATTCTGTTGCTACTTTCAGCTACAAGATTCATTATCCCTAAAGGAAGGATTGCTTGCCTGCCCGCCCTGCTTTACCTGCTTTACCTTCAGGTTCCCATAAGGAGTTACAACACTGCAACATCCATCTTTGCTTTGTATTTTATAATTTGTGTCCCTTTTATCTTTATCTAGATTGGTTTTGTTTGTGCGGTGAAATTTCATGCAGGAGCTTTTAGCATATGAGCATTCACAAGTATGTGCAGTTTATACTGACCATTCCACTCTTCCTCTGCTACCCCTGCACTGGATGCAAACCCTAACCATACCTCCTTCTCTCCAAAGGACATGTCCTGGCCCACAGGACATGTGGACAGATTTTTAAGAACACAGTGACACTGCAGTGCAGACCTTTTTCTGAATGCAAGGATCCAGGTCACAAGTCCTGCAAACTGGGAATACTGATCTTGAAACTCACTGATCTTGAAACACCTCTAGAGCTGTTGCTTAGGTCATGCAGGAGAACAAAAGACAAAGCCTGCACTGGCCTTTCTACAGTAAACCTTTTATCCTGCAAGGAATGGGGTGAGAAGGTACCGATAACAGCAAGTGAGGTTTAAATTTGTCCTCTTCTCTGATGTCCACCATGGAAATCCCAAGGCATTTTGTCTTCTCTGGAGTTCACGGATTGCTGCAGATACTTACCTAATTAAGACTACTCAGTCCTAGGAGCTTTTACCCAAGTGTCCCTGTAGGACTTCTAAGATTAAAAGAACAACAAACAAAATACTGTCCTGAGTGGCAACTAAATAGAGCATTCTTCTCTGATTCTAAAAAATAATTGGTTGAATAGACCCACATCAGCCTAAAAGTACAGCTCACTTGCAAATCAAAGCATAAAACTGGGGCAGCTGGAAAATGCAGATGGATGGAAAGAAATAATGCAGCATTATTGCATTTTTTTTGAGGCAATGAGACTTTGTGAAAAGATGTGCAGCATGTATGCCTACTCTTAGTTCAAGCATTAAAATACTTCTGACCTTTTAGAGCAGGAGATATTTTTTCCAGGTACATATTCTCTTTCTTCTAGTTTTCTACTTTCTGAAAATAATGTATTATATTTGCCATTTGAGCGACCCTATTGAAGCAAGGAAAAATATTTTCCTTCTAATTTATGTAGGATTCCTGATTTTAAGTCTTTTGTTGATTATCCTAGACTGTAATGGGTTTACAAAATGCAGGCTTTATAGGCTTGAAAGGGAAAATGCAAACAGTCATGAGTCCACTCTACCTTCTTATTTTAGAAGCAAAATCCTGTTACTTAGATAACAACCTTTACAGCTAATGTAATTATATCTCCATGTCTTTCTATTTATCATGTACAGAATGCCTGAATCCTCAGAAACAGGAACAAAGAGGGACTGCAGAGTACCATGACTGTGTTAGGTAGATAATGAATAGAAAACTTAAAGTGTAATAGATGAAAATATAGTTGCTGAGTTTAAAAATGGTCTTTTTTGCTGATGGTATGATTTTAAAATTTTAGAATTGTGTAGACAAAGCCATACAAAGATACAGTTCAAGATCCTTCGTTTTACAAAGTTGTTTATATGAACGTTGAGGAATGCCTGTGATTTACTAAATTCAGCTTTGCACTTTACCCTTTCAAGGTAAGGTGACATTATTTTAAAGATCTGAATACATCACTCCTGTAGTGTATGGAAATCCTATGATAAAATTTGGAATACACTTGACTTCCACATTTAATTTTCTTAACCTTGAGTCCTTCGTTTTCTGTCCTCAGCCTTGTGCTTCCTTTACTACAAACCTCCTACAACCATCAGAGAAGAGGGTCTTAAAGAAATCAGTACTCTGCTCTGTAACTGCAGTGAATATCTGGAGCAGACCTATTTTGCACACAGAATAAAATCTCTGCCTTGTGAATGTGTGTTCTCTATACTAGCACTGATTTTTTTAAAACTGTAGTTCAAAACCTTTAAATTATAGGGATATATTTCAAGTGGGCAGAAAAGGAGATAGTCCAGCAAACCTAGTTAAATCTTAGCAGGAAGAGGACCCTGTTATGAGGGCTACCTACAGGCATTTATGTAGAATAAATAAAGATGAATGTTTCTTTAGCGCCTCCTCTCTCTCTGTCAAGTCTGTTTTGGCTGGAGATGTCTCCATTTAGTGACATACCCACTTGGGCACATCCTTGCTCTTGTAACTCAAAAGAAACTCACAAGCCCTGGAAACGAAACCTAAAAAAGGAGCATAGCATTAGAGCATTATTTGATTACTTGTCTGTATCTCACTAAAGAACAATTGCTTGCATGCATTAAAATCCACAGTGCCTGCCACCATCGATTTCCCAGAGACTTTACAAATTCCTGGCAGCATGCATAAAGGAGGTTGAAGTTTGGAGTGGGCCATTTTGATTAATCTACAGAATTCCACTAGGACTTGCAGATGTGTGTATTCCAAGGGAAAAATAAAAAAAAAGAAATTAAGTTAAACTGCAGCAGAGAACACTGTTTTCTGTAATTTGGGTGCTAGTTGCATTCAGACCAGTACTTGGATGATTTGCATTTACTTTATCTGCTGTCCCTATCAAGGAATAGATATAATTTGGTTTGTAATTTCTATGAATAAGACAAAGGCTTTATCAGAGACTGGTTAAGATTTTGTTGCTAAATCCAGACTTTTGCTTCTGAATAACTATTGTGCCACCTAGTGAGTGTTAAACGGCACTTTTAAATAGATGGAGAGATTGACTTTAAACATACTAGCAAATAAAGAAACAAAGCATTTATTAAAATATTTTGAGTGACATGTTGAAACAAAAAGTATTTTCCCTTTTTTCTTGATTATTTACCAAAGTTTTCCACTGAGGTGAAAAATATTCCATTCCAACCATAATACAGCATTTTGTTTGCAATTTTATTAAAGAAATATAATACATAAAAAAGATGCACACAGAGCTCTTTATCACCCCAGCAAATAAATCCATTCCAATGAATTACTAGCACAATTCGTAAGCTTATCAGTGTGAAAAGATATCCCCAAATCTCAGATGATAGGAATTTCCATTCTGTAAAACAGCTAAATAAATAAATGCACCAAAAATATTATTTTCTCACCAACTGTGACAACCTGGCACCAAGTAAAAAATGCTTTAACACATTATTACGATTGCATGCTTTAAGGCATTATTTTGACAAAATAATAAACAGTGTTTTATATTAAAATCATAACATTCTGACATAAAGTTTCTCATAATTTTTTTTTTCCCATATAAATAGTTTGTGTCCAAAAAGCTATGTAGATTTCATTAGCCAGTAGTTATTCCTTAGTGAATTTTCTCCTCTAGCTGAAACCTCTCAACAGGGTTGTGGGTTTTTTTCTTTCACTTTTTAAATAAGCCATCTGTCCTGTGTGGGAGTATTGGGTTTGCCACAGTAGATAGCAGCAATATTTCAATCACTAAAGCCAATAGCAATAAATTTCCCTTAATAGAGCATTTCCTAGCATTTTTCAAATCACTTTATTGCATCTTATGTTAAATTGCTACACTATCCATCATCGACAAAAGCCAAAATAGATAGTCTGCTCTTTTAATACCTGCATGCAGTGCCATAGTTACAGTAGAAAACCTAGTGGTCAGCAATAGTTCAATTTAGAAACTTTTGGATTCTCTGACACTCCAGGGAAGTTCAAATTCACCTTGTTTAATGCATTTAAATGATGCATTTTAGAGATCTTCTGTATAACAGGACCTGACACCAGGTAAACATGACATCGTGTCCAGACTTGGGTAGCTCTATGCAAAACCTTGATGGAAACACAAATATTTTGATAATTTTCCTTCAATGAACAATGGAATGGAGCTTTAAGCACTTTTTGTTACAAAATGTCTGAGATTCATTTCTGGGAGAAAATTCGTTTCTGAAGGTAAAAACAATATTGTTTTGAAAAGCAGAACATCTGTGGTTTGAGGGAGCTTTTTTACAGTTTTGTTGTTGTTGCTGTTGTTGTTTGGGCTATTTATTTTCCCACCATGAAGAAGATTTCCATAAAAAAATATTTTCAATTTTCTGGTTTCAAGGCTTGACAGAAATTTTGTCATTTCATTTTCTTCTTGAAGACAAATGAAACTGAAAAGATTGTGTCAGGTTCCAGGTGAGCTTCTTTAGATGTCAGTTTCCAGGCTCTCTGAATTCTCTGATACTTGACAAGTTGTTTGCACGTTGTTCCAGTTTTCTCTGCAGGTGTATTGTGGAGTGAGCAAACAGAAAAACTAAAGTTTATTTCTAATTAAGGCATAATCAATTGATTACTTCATTTTAAAGCAGTTCCATTTAAGATAGTGAAGGGGTCTGCCTATGAGGTTTGTTGTTCCCTGTAAAGGTTTTTAATGGCTAATATTCACATTAAATATGGAATTTAAATGTGTGCTAGTATTACTAAAAGTAGGGCAGGATTAGAAATATAATAACTTTTTTTTTTTGCTTTATCTAGAATTGATAACCAGCTCTTCTCAATATCAATACGCTAAGCATGATTATTTTCATAGAGGATGATGCCATTTCAGTAAAAGAGGAGATATCATTTACAAGGCATGATTTTTTTTCTCTTTAGACACTATTTTTCCATGTTGATTCAAGGTATTCAAGCATTTACCAACATCTGGGAGAATGATATAATTAAGCCTAAGAGTTCCCATTACTTCGTTTCACGTAGTGAACATTTTAATGTGACTTTAAATATCTTATTGGGAGGATTATCTGTGTAGTCAATGGATGGTGTTTCATAAAGAGAGAGCTGAAAATCTAGATCACAACTCTGATCCAACATTATACTAATTAATAAAATGTTAATAAATCCTGGTTTAAAAAGTGCATATATAATAAAATACTTCAAGTCTCTAAGATGGACAGGTTTTGTTCAAGGGAAAAAACAGCACTACTCACAAATAGAGGAGATAATTGAATGGCATGTAGTCTTTTTTCATTGAAATCTAATTCCATCTTTATATTCAGTCTAGTAATAAACCCTTTTTCCAAACTTTCCTGTCCTCAGATACCTGCAAAGTCAGTTTGCAGCCATTTCCTCAAAGTCAGTAAAACTCTCAGTATTTGTAATTCTTATTAACTTCAGGCTGCATGTCTGTTTCCTTCAATATCAATTAGACAGATGGGGTGTAATTCTCATAAAGCTCACTGAAACTACATGGAATTTAAATAATTTCCTCTCTTTATAGAATTGTACCTCATAGATTTAACTAAGCTGATAGTCAATATTTACTGTAACCTTAATTAGACTTGATTTGCTCTGGTTTTCAAGCATTTAAAAATTCTAGACATGTCCAAGCCTAGGCTTTTGAAGGTTTCTCTTTGTTCTGTATGAATTGTTTAGACAATAACCACTAAGTGCACTTGTGCAAGAAAGACAAGTACCCTTCCTTTGGCGAGTCTGCTGCTGCTGCTGCATGTGAGGAGCCTGCACTTCTCTGAGACCTATCACAAATGAGATTAGTGGCTCATTTCTGGAACTTCTAGAAATCATTTCAGCGGATTTCAAGATAGGATTATTTTTGAAACTGAAAGTCATGGTGTGAATGAGTACTGGGTCACGGAGTAAATAAATAATAAGTAATACAGAAACATTTATTCAGTAAATCTGTGAAAATCACTGTCATTTATCTATGCAGACTAGGATGTGTATTTGTTATAGATGGCATATTTGTGCCACCTATAAAAAAAATTATGCAAGAGAATTATATAGGTTGTATAATAAATTCAATCCTTGATGGAAGTCTTAAGTGAAAAAGATCAGAAATGCATATCTGGATTTTTGCACAGATGCAACATCTGAGATTTTTCTTCTTTGGTCCTAATGGCAACACAGTATTTATTCTCTTTTTTTGAGGCCATGTAAATGAGCAGATGTTTCCACTGAAGTCATTGGCCATTAAAACACATTACTATTCAAAGTTACATTTCTGTTGTAATAAAAGTGTTCATACTGCAAGAAGTAAGGTGTTTGAAAGAGCAAATTCTGTAAAAGCAAACACAGTTTAAGCAATCAAGTCCCCAGAGGATGTTGCAGGTATAGCTGGGCAATATGAACAGAAGTCTCTCAGTCCTAGTGAAGGAGATGGTAGATGTTTCTCAAAAGCTGATTGGCAAATTAAGGCACAGAAGAGCCATGGGCCAGCTTTAGAGTCTATGTCCTGGCTGTGCCAGGTACACAGACTCAGGTGCTCCCAGTCTGGCATCCTCAGGTGTCCCAGCAGGAACACATGAGGTAGCATCCCCTTGCCTCTGCCCCGCCAGGAGGGATGCTCCTTTCCTCTGGCTGCAGGGCTGCAAGGGAGATGGCTCAGGGAGCTCGGTGCTATGCACTAGGTCCTCTATACCCTCTTCAAAGTAATGAAAAGGATCCATATGATTAGAGAAATTAATTCCTAATTTGCTTATGCTAGACCTCACACTAGCAGCAGAAATAGAGTAAGCAAATAATGGGCAAATCTAATTTATTAAAGCACTGACATTTAATTTAGGTGAATTTAGAACACAAAACATATTAATCGATGCAAAATGGAAGAGTTTGGGTTGAAGTGTTACTGGGATATGTTTGACTGAACATTATCTGTATCAAGCTGATAGCTTATTAGTGAAAGATATAGTCTTCCCTTATATCAATATTTGGAACAATGTGACAAAATTATGTGTATATGTAACTGCAGATATAGGTGTGTGTGTATACACATAATTGTATATATACATATCCTTTCACCTGCAGCTCTCTCTATATATACATATATATATACACACTATCTGTGACATACATTTGTATGTAGATATGTGTATTTGTACATACATAAATAAAAGTATGTGACGATCAGTCATTTGTTTTTATCTACTGTGAATGTGCAAGACAGTGGCCAGGATTTTTCCAGGTATGCAGGAATTTTGTTCTATACTCTCATTCTGCAAAGAATATATTTAGCATGATATATTTAATATAAGTTTAATTTAGTCATGGTAAATCTGAGGTCATGTTCACCAGTAATTACACTGTGCTTCCTGTTGCCACATAAATATTCATATGGAATCCTGTACTTTGTGCTACACTAACTTCAATTTATATGGGCTACTCTAAATGTAAAACTGTGAATACTTTCCTCTTCCATTACAAGCTTTTAAAATTCTTTATTGTATTTTGAAAAAAATGCACTGTATTTTGAAGAAAAAAGCAACCAGAAAAATACCTCAGTGTGTTTTGAGAAATTGCTGCACATAATCTTGCTAATAATCTTAGGATGACCTTAAAATTCAGATGTATATTTTTATTTTACCAAATAATAGTTTTGGCACAAAGTATATGTGCTAGTTCAGGTAACTGTATTAAGCATTCTGAAGGCTTTCTCTGTGTTAGAAAAGACTTTTATAAATCACTTCATGGAGCTCTCTGCTGTTTAGGCTAATGTGTATATAAGAGCACTGCAGAAGAAAATGGAAAAATAAGGTAAGCAATTTTCTTGTCTGTGTAAACAGATGCAATGTGAAATTCTTCAGCCATAAAGGCTTGCTAGTTTTGAGCTCAGACATAGCCAAACCCATAGATTACCATCTCACTTCACAGAAAATGCTTCTTAGAGCCCTTTAAGTTCAGCAAGGAAAATAGACTTCTTGAATAGGAAGGTTTAAGGAAAAGAAAAGTTTTGGTAAAATGTGGGATATTCAGAAAAGCATTTAAATATGAAATAAGCAGAGAGAAATTAAATGCACTGAAAATGTGTGACAGAACTGTTACTACTGTCTATTCTATTTTACTTTCTATTTACAGCAATATGCAATAAATTAGACTATAATAAATTTCAGACTTTTAAATCTGGGTTATACCCATTTATTGAAATCATTGACCATTTTTGTAGATTCCTCCTACCCTTCCAGCCAGTCTTAGTGGGATATTAAATATCTCACTCCCTCTGGCTGGGCAGAGAGCAGAGGTGTGCTGGATGGATGTGTATGAAAGTCTTTATAGCCCATTGCCTTTACTGGGCTTACACTTTCCCTGAATAATCCTGGGAAGTGTACATTGCATCTGGTGTTCTCTGGCCTGTACCTTTCATAAGATCCTATTAAAAAGCAGAAACAAGAACAAAAATACTCAAACCCACAGGGAATACCATTACTATGATCCTAGGTAAGTAATTGTATATTCTTAGGCTAAAAAAAATTTCCTTTGCTACTCCCTGCCTTCAAATTGTAATGTAGTGCATCATACCAATGATTTGTAAATTCTTATTGTGGTATGTAAACCTGTAATCATTTCACAGTTTGGTTTGTTTGCCTCACTCAGACAGTGCTGCACTGTTTGTTTTACCAAAGTATGTGTGGCTGCTTTCCCACTTGGTCACACTTCATTCTGTCTGAGCTTGGCTTGCTGGGCAGGTGCTGGCGGCTGCACTGCAGATCCTGCTGTCATCTCGTCAAACCCAGGACACTCTTTCCCTGTAGCACTTACACAGAGAGCAGAAACTGCATGGCAGTTTTGGAGAATGATGGATAATGTAGTAATGTAATGCCTCCGCTTCCTAAAGGCAGGAAAATCCAGTTGGGCTGCTCTGGCATGTTATAGTGGTGGTGGTGGTAGCGATATTTTCTTTCTTCTGTGCAGATGAACATACGGTTAATACATTTTTTATTGAATTAAATGGTTCAATTGCAGGAGCTTGTAGAAGAGGCAGAATAACAAGACTGTACTAATCATCCCACTAGCACTTCCATTTTATCATGCAGTCAGTGCGAGTTTAGGGTTCCCTTTAATCCCTGTGGAGTTTAAAAAGCTGAATTTCAGATGCAGGATTGCACTGGACAGCAGGAGACAGACAGACAGTGCGTTGCTCTCAGATTCTCATTTTCCTCAGTTACTGGACTGCTGAGGGCTGCTCAAGTTTCCATTGAAACAATAACTTAGAGAAGCTACTTTGAAAGACATGAAAGAAGTGACCTGAGAAAGAAAGGTTTGGTTCCAGCACTTCAGTGTCTGAAAGACTGCAGCTGAATTATGATGATCCCAGGACTCCTCATCATGCATCTTTTGAATCATGGCATTTCTGAAAGGATTTATCACCACATTTCCATTGGAACTCTGTTTCAAAGTGTACAGTTAAATAGAATTCACAATTGGATTATGGACTTAGTGATAGATAGTGTGGCATTTACATATTCATTTTACAAGAGTATTTGTATTTCTTATGTGGTATTTGTTTTGGACTTCCAAGGCTAGCACTCAGATTAGTTCCTGGTTGTGTTGTACAATGAAAATGGGAACTACTGCTTAACTGTTAACTATTTTTATTTCTTAGTAATACTGTTATTTTTCATCATCACTTCTAAGTGATATTTGGTTTTTATTCTATCCATTTTAGTGGAAGTTTGGTCTCCTTTATTGATATATTCTTCCTGATCTTTTCTTGTGAGTTAGAAGATACCAGCTTGTCTTTTCTTGTGAAAAAGTGGCATAATAATATCATTGACATCTAAATATACCTGTCAGACTTCTCAACCAATACTTGACTGGATTGCCCTACAGAGGTTTTAGAAATTCATGGCTGCAGAGCGGATGCTTCCTGGCTTTCATCCTCTGCTCCCTGTCCCTAGTGTGAGTGAAGGAAGATCTGCACCCTATAACATTAATAATTTCTGGCATATATTTAGAAAATATCATTATTTGAGATCTCTCTCATACTATTCTGGTTTTGACCTCATCCTGTCTGACAGCTCTGGAAAAAATGCCTGCTTCCTAAATAAAACATTGCAGGAGGATGATTTCCAGCAGTCCTGTCTTACCATTTTTCCTTTTTAGAAGTTGAGCTCCTCTGAGTTTTCAATCATTCTATCAGGAAAAGACTTAAATTTTAACTGTGTGATTTACCAGAGGAGTATTTGTTCATTTATGTTGTGTTCTTATTCTGAGTTACACATTGATGAATGAATTAGAAGTAGACTGAATTAGATTATAATGTGGAATCTTCATTGTAACCTTGTGTTCCTATTAAAAAAAAGAAACATTAATACTTCATTTACACTAGATATCAAAATAGGGAGAGGTTTGTGTTAATTATAGGGCATGAGTGAAGGAAAGGAATTCCTAATCTATTTACTGCATATGTTAAAGAAATTGAACTGTTTAAATTCACACAGTGTCCTATGGCTTCATAACAAAACCAAGTACAGTTCAAGGGAAAGCAAAATTTAGAAATTAATTAGGAAAAAAAGAACCAAACCCCCCTCTTGGGTAAATATTTTTGTGTAAGATCAGTGTATTGTGATAATTAATATTATCTCATGCCATTATATATTGACTCTGGAAAGATTCATATTTAGCAAACAAACAAACATTGACAGCATATTTTGCTCAACATTTACAGTCAATGATGGACTTTCTCATCAGAAGTTTTTCTTCTTGATGATATAATTGATTTATTTCTATGGATCCAGTCAGCTGACTAGAGAAGCTAATATGATAAGAGAAATGCAAATTCCTATTTCTGAACATGTTTTCATTTTGTGTTAGTGCTTAGGGAAAAGGATTAAAGCTTAATTATGAATCCCTTTCATGCTTTTTCCCCCTATTTTCCTAAAGTGTTTAATGATTGCTTTGACATACATCTGCCAAAGGTTTTTTCCTGACTCTAGAGACCATAGTTTCAAAGGAACTTTTACCATGTGTTACCCCCAAAGAAATTTTGAAGTCATTAGATGTGCAAAATCCTTAGTCCAAGTATAAAAATGTGCATGAAAAAAATGAATAGTGGCATGTGGTAATGAGAACTTCTACTACTTTTATCAGATAGCTGAACAGAGATGACAATGGGAAGACTTTTGCAGCTTCACAGGTTAGAGTAGCTCGACACAGTGAAATGATGCTGGCTTGTATCTCCATAGTTTAAGGAAAGGCAGAACAGTATTATTGTTTGTCATCAGCTCTAGCTGGAGGCAGCAGAGACAGGGGCTGTGTTTTACCAGAGCCAGGATAGCACTGGGGACAAGTGTTGATTGGAACTTGGA
The DNA here is from genome assembly GCF_971803275.1 of Cyanistes caeruleus. Classification (NCBI taxonomy): domain Eukaryota; kingdom Metazoa; phylum Chordata; class Aves; order Passeriformes; family Paridae; genus Cyanistes; species Cyanistes caeruleus. The sequence goes on along the minus strand of NW_028256113.1, from coordinate 10,373 downwards.
AGATTTGTGGGTTCGTGTGATTGGAACTTTATTTTTGAAGGCTTCAGGTTAGCGGATTTTTGAGATGTTGACTTCATGACAGATCCAGCAGGGAGTGTTTTAATTCAGAGTTCGGGGGCATTTTAATACTACTGTGGATTCAAATTCTTCTGTGATTTTGGTTCCTCTGTTATGCAATATTTATAAGGAAACACAACATGATCACTATAAAGAGCTCAGATTAATCACAGTCTGGAAGCTGAGTACTATCATATACAGGTTTGACTTGGAATGTGTCACAGGCAGCTTGCCTTTTCAAAGACATCTTTCAAAGTGCTAAAGTGATTTTATGTACAAGTATGAGGACAATTATTTAACATCTTCACCTGTTCACTTGTTTTTTGTTTGGTTTTTCTCTGCTACAGACTATGTCAGAGAGCCACAATGATCATGCAAAATAACAGTTCATCCTCGCCCCTTTTTCCAAATGTGAGCTCCTTCTGGAAGAGAGATTCGCATGGACCAGGACTCCTCGATGAAGCAGCATCACTCATTGGCAGCTATGATTTCCCTCAGACCACAGAGAGTTTTCCTTTCTCCACTGTGGAATCAACAAACATGACCCTAAATGCCACAAGCAAAGACCCTCTGGGTGGACACACTGTCTGGCAAGTAGTTTTGATTGCTTTCCTCACTGGGATCCTTGCACTGGTGACCATCATTGGAAACATCTTAGTGATTGTTGCATTTAAGGTTAACAAACAACTGAAAACAGTCAACAACTACTTCTTGTTGAGCCTTGCTTGTGCAGATTTGATCATCGGTGTTCTTTCCATGAACCTTTATACCACATACATCATCATGGACCACTGGGCTTTGGGAAGTTTGGCCTGTGATCTTTGGCTCTCCATTGACTATGTTGCCAGTAATGCCTCTGTCATGAATCTCCTTGTGATAAGTTTTGACAGGTATTTTTCCATCACTAGGCCACTAACATACAGAGCCAAACGAACAACCAAAAGGGCTGGGGTAATGATTGGTTTAGCGTGGATCGTCTCTTTTGTTCTTTGGGCCCCTGCCATCTTGTTTTGGCAGTATTTTGTTGGGGAGAGGACTGTGCCTCCCGATGAATGTTTCATCCAGTTTCTAAGTGAACCTATCATCACTTTTGGCACTGCCATAGCTGCCTTTTATTTGCCGGTCACCATTATGAGTATTTTGTATTGGAGGATCTACAAGGAGACGGAGAAACGCACCAAAGAGTTAGCAGGGCTCCAGGCTTCGGGCAGCGAAGCAGAGGCGGCACGCTTTGTGCACCAGACAGGCAGCTCCCGGAGCTGCAGCAGCTACGAGCTGCAGCGGCAGAACATGAAGCGCTCCTCCCGAAAGAAATACAGACGCTGCCACTTCTGGCTCACCATGAAGAGCTGGGAGCCCAGCACAGATCAGGGGGACCAAGAGCACAGCAGCAGTGACAGCTGGAACAACAACGATGCTGCTGCCTCCCTTGAAAATTCAGCCTCCTCTGACGAAGAAGACATTGCTGCAGAGACCAGAGCCATCTATTCAATCGTGCTGAAGCTTCCTGGTCACAGTGCTATCCTCAATTCCACAAAACTACCCTCCTCAGAAGATTTGCATGAGTCAGGGGATGAACTGCAGAAATCCGATGCAGATTCAAAGGAAAAGAAACCTAAAAAATCGCACCCTCCCAAAAGTGTTCAGGACGGTGGAAATTTCCAAAAGAGCTTTAATAAGCTTCCAATCGAACCAGAATCAGAAGAGACAACCACAGCTTCTGATGGCATCTCATCAGTGACCAAGACATCGACAGCCCTGCCCTTGTCCTTTAAGGAAGCAACCCTGGCAAAAAAGTTTGCCTTGAAGACCAGAAGTCAGATCACAAAACGGAAACGAATGTCACTTATCAAAGAAAAGAAAGCAGCACAGACTCTCAGTGCCATTTTGTTTGCCTTCATCATTACCTGGACCCCATATAACATCATGGTTCTGGTGAACACCTTTTGCAGCTGTATCCCCAAAACTTTCTGGCACCTGGGGTATTGGCTTTGCTACATCAACAGCACAGTAAACCCCATGTGCTACGCACTGTGTAACAAAACATTCAGAAACACTTTCAAGATGCTGCTGCTGTGCCAGTGTGACAAGCGAAAAAGACGCAAGCAGCAGTATCAGCAAAGGCAGTCCGTCATTTTTCATAAGCGGATCCCTAGGGAGGCTTCATAGAATAGTATTTTTTAAACAAATCGAAACAATAACGAAGCAGGGATGTGATGGGATGGGACAGGATGGGATGGGATAGGACAGAGCAGGATGGCACGGGACAGGGCAGGATGGGCAGGATAGTAAGGGATGGGATGGGATGGGATGGGTTGGGGTGGGAAAATGGTTCCAGGGTTCTGATTCTATAACATCAAAACATGAAAGCAGCTGCCAGGCTTATTTATCCTTTCAATAAATCCAGTTTAATATAAAAGTCAATCTACATTCAGCAAAAACTAAGAAACTTCATCATTTTTACTAAGGAGTGAAAGATTTAATAAAGTTTTCCTACGAATTTGCGAGAAGCTGTATAGCAATTATAAACCCATTACTGATCTGCCCAGCTCTTTGATTATAATCAACTCTGGGATCTCAGGTAAGCACATCTAGCTAGCCCAACTCTTCTTTTTCCAAGGAGTCCAACAACTTTCAATTCAAGTTACATACAGATGCAGCAAGCTAGTGAAACAGGATTATGAAATTATTTGAGACACTGTGTAAGTTGAAAAATTGCCCCTTGTTGTCCCAGTAGAGCTTCCTGTCTAATTCTCTTCTGGTATATTTTAACTGTACCCCTGATTCCTGGTTTCTGAGTATCTATGTGTGCAGCTGATGTTATGTGTGTGTGTGTGAGAGTGTGTATGTATGCATAGCATACATTCACACCTCCGCAATGCACACATACCAGGAAAGAGGTGACCTATTGTGCTAGGTTTAACAGGGCCTCCCATCATGATTACATAAGATTGAAATTTTTAAAAAGTCAGAAAATCATGTTATAAGTATATAGCTCATTATTTGCCGTCTGAAATTCAAGTTTATCTCTGGAGCCGAAACATAATGTCCACATTTCAAACTGAGAAAACCAAACCATAGCCAGTGAGTTTACAGTTTTAGAATGGGGTACTTGCCCAGTAAAACCTTAATCTTGAGCACAGAGACTATCGTGCCTCTTTAAAAGACACAAAGGGGAAAGGAATTGAAGGCTACATTCAGGGAAGAGCATGAAGCTATCTTTGCAGGGCGTAGGACGATGGGAACCCAGATCTGGGCTGCACACTACCGATGCTCAAAGGGAGCTGCTCAGGAGCCAGGCAGGCACAACCATCAGCAGCAGCCCCGTGTCCTGCTGGGGAGGCTGTGCTGCTGTCAAGGCACACGTGGCTCCTGCAACACCTTTTCCTGAGCTGCACCGTGGGGATGCACCACCCTTCCTCAGAGCCAGCTCAGATCCTGTATCTGTACGGCTTCCGATGAAAGTTCAAGTTGTAATTTTCTGACAGAAGTTGGTGGAGCCCACTGCTTGCACTGTCTGCCCAGGTGATCTTCAGATGCAAATGATTTGTTTCAAAGAAATGCTTTATTTTTGCATGTGAAGGATGCTCACTAAAAAGTGTTTGTTTTCCACAACCTGTTTTAAAAATCATCAGGAGAAGTGCACCTAAATCTGTTTGACGCCAGGTTATTTGGTGGTGTGAAAAATGTGATATTGCCAATTTGTTACCTGGCAATTTTTGATAAAGACAATTTTAAAAGGGCTTTAATATTTATAGTTTAGACATGACCAGTATTTCCTGGTATTTGTGATGTGGTCTGCACCAAACATGATTTATAAAAGTCAGAGGTCCCCTGGGGAAAGGATTGTACTTTAAACTGTTGCTCTAAATCTGATTTAGTTACATGTTGAAAGATTATTTTGTATTCTCCTTTGAACTGACCAATTTTTTTTTTTTTTAATTGCTTAGACTCTTATTTTGCTGAAAATAAAACAAGTATCTTATTTTACAAAGGGGCATCAGTGTTGTGAACACAGAACTGATGTTAAAGCTGCTTTTGTATTCAGTGTGAGATGGTGTTTACAGATGATTTTGACAACAGTGGAAATATATTAAATGGTGTCTGTGTATCTGAACTATTTAATTTTGTGTTATGTTCATATGAAGAAATATTTATACATATTTCACCGAATGTTTTATTTAATGTTGATAAATATTGCTCTTCAGTCTTCAGCTGTAGTGTCCTTTTAAAGTGATTCATAAAGGTCTGCTTGAGAAATGAATAGACTATACCTAGCTTTCTTGTCATTAAAACAAATTCTCTTTTGTATGAGTTATTTAAAATGTCTACCCTAAAGTAATCTCATAAATTATATTCAAACTCTGCTGCAAGTACAATTTTACTACAAAACAGAAAAGAAGTTAAAGATTCATCTATGTCACAAGTGCATTTTGAGCTAGATACCAGAATTGTTTTGCTAGTTTGCTAGCCACATACAGAGGTACCCATGTTGCAAAGAACACTAATTACCTTTATTCATAGAAAACTGCATATATTTGAAATATATTCATTACTCAAGTTGACCTAAAACTGTTTTAACATTTAAATATATATCTATATCTATATATATTGCCATATTATTATATTCTGATATCTAGAGTAGTGCTGTGCCCCTAATACACAAAATGTGAGAGCATGTAAGGAAGCCAGAGTTCATCGGGGGATTTATGGTATATTAGTATTGATTTTAAAATGGGAAACTATTATTTTTATTGAAGCTAAGCTTCCTTGAAAGCGTCTGTCACCACTGTTTACATAATAGGAAGAGTAAAATCCTTGGATTGTTTTAACAGAGAAATAAACAACCTGTCTTTTGATGTGTGAACAGGCTTTAAAATGTTATTTACAGGCATCATAAAATGTGTATGTATACACATATTGTAGCATAGATCAATTTAGTTATTATTTATTTAATGGAATATGCACTATAAAATATTAAGAATTTGGCTGTGTTACAAGTACAGTGGGCATCAATTTAATTTGTATTTTATATGTTTCTGTGTTTGCTTTAAACCCATGCGCACACAAAATTTTAGCTGTATGCACTAGTGGATATATTATTTATGAACACAGGCACATATAATAGGTTGCAGAAGAAGACCAGTGCAAGACCAGTGACGCAGAATTACTTTTAAGAAGTACAAATGGTGTAATATTTCATCTGTTTTGAGGAAAATTAAGTCAGAAACACAGTAGAAAGCATCATTCTGATGTCAGACAAACAGCTCAGTCCCATTAACTCTCCTCAGAGCTCTGAAAGCAGGCTTTTCAGAGACCAGTCTCCACTAATTGCAATAATACAAGATTAGACTCCATATGAAGAGGACCAAAAAGTCAGAAGCGATAGCCAGACAGGAGCCATTGGGTAGTCTGGAGAAAGCTTTGTAGAATAGACCCCAGTCACTGTCAGCCTCTGAGCAGGCAACAAAATACATTATAATACATGGCTGGCTTTTTAGTGTAAAATTGTGATAGAAATTTATTACTTCTGTACTTTGAGAAATGTCTGATCTGAAGATCCGAGGGCAGGGGCTGAGGTGCATGAAGCACTTTTTCCTACTCCTGCCTAATACACTTCCAACAAAAGTAAACAGCAAATCAGTCTGGCAGTGATCTAAAGCTAAACAGATATAGGAATGGCCTGAGTCGTTCCCAGGATCTGAACCTGTGGCTCTGTGCAACCTAAACAATAAATGGCTTGAAGGGTTCTGGCAGTAGGAATATGCACACATCTGAGAGAGCTGTTGACTTTTCTCAATTATGTACAGCTTAATTTTCTTATTTTGCTGTCTTGATTATTATATTTCTATACTTATTCTGCAAGAATATTCTAAAAATCTGGGTTCATTATCAACTTTCTATATCTAAAAAGTGAGTAGAGATCTCAAAGTACACTTGGTTTGCCTGTACAGAATGCAAATATCAAAGCAAAAAGATTTTAGCTTTTTTACCCTAATCAGCAGCATCAATAATTTTTAAAATAGTTTTCATTATGCTACCCTATACACAGTAGGGATGGTCAAGCAGTCATATTTATAAACTATTTTCACTCACCTCTTACCCATCTGACTATTTGTGCATCGCTTTTCAAATTTATATTTGAGATTCTAAACCTTCATTTTCCTCCAGATGGCTCCTACATTCTTATGCTAAAATGTGCTCTACAAGCCTGCCTTGTTATCAGGTGTGGGTTTTTTTCCTTTCACAATCTCCCTTTGCCAAGCTATTTGATCTTATATTATCAAAAGACGCTTTTACTAATTTCAGGAGTTGTATAGTGTTGAGTTCTGATAGTTTATTTTCTAAAGATGTATAAAACATACCAAAAACAACTGGAGAAGGCTTCACATTTGCCAGGTCCTTATTGGCAGCAATGGTCTGTGCCACAAATGGTCTGTTCACCAAGGGAATGACCTGTCCCTAGGGATGTCCTCCCAAACCCCCACTAGCTTGAACTTCACACAATTCCTGAATACTCATGTATTTTAATGCATTTGGAAATTTAAAAAAAACAACATACATATTCATTGTGGTTCTGAATATTCTTTGACCCATGCAAACTGACTGTCATTCACAATCTGCTTCCAGCCCTTGTGATTTTCTATTTTATATATTCTTTTTATATTTTATGCATCTGCCCATTCAAGTATCACTGCACTGGCTTCTGGGAGCAAGACAAAGTGGTACATATTTGTAGGTTGCTTCTTGTTAGCCTGAAGGGTATGCAGAGATGTCTGGTGGAGCTGAGGTGTTCACAGTGATGGCTGTTTTTTCTGACTCATGCACTGCACTCCCATGGTACCCAAAGACTTCTGTTTTGAAGCTTAGTGGAAGCATGCATGAGATTCAGATTTTCATGGAATTAAAAACTTCATTTAATTAGGATGTTCTTCCTTGTAGCAGGCATAGATCATTTAGAGTATCTGTATTTTTCTACTCCTACATTTTTGAGCTGTCAGAAAGATAACAGGCAAAATGCTAATTTATAATGTCTGATACTTGAGCATTTTTGTACTTCAGCTTTTAAAGTAAGGCAGAGATAATGCAGTTGTGCTATTTGTTGAAAGCGAGCTGAGTATGAATGGGAATCCTGCACTATATTTATTTCATTTCATACACCATGGCACTGCAACTGGCTGAGATTGAGCATCACAGTATTTGATGTCACTGACAGTTCTTCACAGTCTTAACTGGCAAACTCTTTACCCATGCTGTACTGGCATTCAGGACTTTGCTCTTCACCACTCACACTGCACACTCAAAATATAACATAGATTGTGTATTTATTTTTTTCTTGAGAAATATCATTGTTATTACCTCCAGATGTGTTCCTAGATGTGCTTGAGTGATGTTTTGCTTAATTTTAGATATCAAGATGGCTCAAGAGAGCCAATCCCTGTCAGGGGTTGTTTAATGGAAGGAACACAGGTAACCTGGGAAAACATTAAGATAAGTGATTCTTGTTTCATGGCCTATTCCAACAAGTATTGTACAGTGTGTTTATTGTACCTATACCTCTCCATGCACTATGTATATCTTAGAAGGATAACATGTGTGTGACTCTGCTGTGTGTACGCATACAGAGACTTGTACCACATCTACAGCAATGTTTACAGATGTATGTACAAACTTAGGCTGAAATTGTCAGCCAGGGTAAATGTTGCCTTTGATGCCTCATCAGTTGTAACTGGACAGTGAAACTGTATTTGAGTCTCCTCTGCTTATCTGCAAGAAAAGTATCCACATCTTTCCTTAGTGCATATTTTATACAGTTGCATTGTCATTATTTCTGGGTATGGTGTTTTCAGTGTATTGAGCTGGCTTTTTAGACATTACCCAAAATTTAGAAATGCATGAACATCTTTCACTTACTGAGCTATTGCATCAAGGCTGCACTAGGCTTAACTCCATTACATTTCCCAAACTCATGCTGCCTTTTTTCAAATAAAAAAAAAAAAAAGCCTCTTAGACTAGATTTTGCCTGGGTTCATGTAAGAGAAACTCCTGTCTGTGTGAACATCGCTGCCAGTTTCTCAAATTTGAAAGAGAAATCCAGTCACTATAAAAACAGTTTGAGGCAAATGTCATAAACATAAAAAGGCAAGTTACCACTGGAAATTCTTTTAAGAATTCTTTTAAGGTAAGAACAGCACTCCTTCCATTAGAAATGAGAGGGAAAAAAATACCATCCTTCCTCATCCCATCCTATTGCTCTGTCCTTTATGTTGCATGGTGCAATGCTTTTCATTTTCCAGTCCCATGGGTAGAATTTTGCAGGCTTTAAAAACCTCATTTGTCTGGTAAGACTAAGAAATACCCACTATATCTAGATCATTCACCCCCTTCTGGGTTTTCAAACAATAAATCCTTGACTGTGTGATGCTGGCTTAAGGGAATGTCTTAAGAAAATGTTGACAAGACCATTCAATCTAACGGTGGTGAGGAGAGGTAACTTCTTTCCAAGCTAGTGAAGCTATAAAATTTATGTAACTTGGCAGAAAGTGTGGAAAAAAACCCAAGACATTTAAAGGCTTTATAGATGTTCACATCCTCATTGCATAAGGGTGAATAAACACATGTAAACAGTGCCCAAAAAAGTTCAGTGTATGAATGACTCTGTGGGCCAAACGCACGCGTCACCATCAGCTACACTGTTGGCAGAGCACTCTGACACCCCACTCAGGCCTCTGTGCAGAGATCCTTATTAGAGCACTCTAGGACTAAATAACAAGGCCTTAATATGTAAGTGGGGTTTTTTGTCTGAGCACATGTGCATTTTCCAGGAATTTGATGGGAGATTCTTTCTCGCTCACGGACCAAAGTTATTTCACGCACTTTCTGGAATGAAAGTACTCTTGAAATGATCTGGTAATCATCACTCAATCATGCCTAACAATCAGAAAAGGACAGGATATTGTTGTGCCAAGAGAAATTTATTTTTCAATTCATTCATACAGGCATAGTTAATTTATGGAAAATACTGAAAAGATCTGAAAAATTTTACACCATGGTGGAAAAGTCTCTGGACAAGAATCTGATTCCTGATGTAGTTTCAAAACATCCAGTTGTTGTGAGCCTATTTTTCTTCTGTATTGAAATTTTTGAGTAACAAAGCAACTGTAGTCATTCCTGAAATACTGCCTAATCTAGAGATGCCAAAGGGATGAGGAAATGGCCAAATGGCCTTCCTAATTTATGCTTAATGTGTCCACATTAAGATTTATTGTTACCATTGTGGCACAGAGTAATTAACACCATGGGGCAAAAGAAATAAGCCAATTTACTCTGAACTCTGCACAGTGCTGCAATCTGCTTATGCAGATACATCACAGGAAACAGGCCTGTGCTGTATTTCCTAATGCTCAGTACTTTTCTCCACTCATTTCTTTTATCCTTCACATAGATCACTCCCCTCCTATTGAACACACCTATCACATATATTTATTGAATATACCTATTGAATACCCTCTGCCATCAATAGACAAATATGTCATTTCTATGCATCTGCAAAGCTATATGAAATCATATATAGCTGGAGTTAAGCAGCTTTTATCTTCCATTGGCTTGATTTTTTCTGATTCAGAAATACATTCCATTTGCTTGCCCCATATCACCATTAATGTTACTTATTTTACAAGTGATATTAGAACCAAAACTTTCTACTTTGCAGGCTGTAGAAGCACATTTGACTAAATGTTTCACTCCTTTATTCAAAATTAGTGTGATCTCTTGGCCATAGGGTAATCTGAACAAAATCCTCTGTGTAAAGGGTAGAACAACAGCATTTACCTCCTGCTCTGCCCCTGCACTTCACTGAATATGATGGAAGGTCCTTACAGGTCCTTTCACTTGTTTTCAAAACAGTCCAGCTACATTACGTAGTTGCATATTTCTCCTGCTGTGAGACAGGAAGGATCAGCATGAAAAATGCAAAAGACTTAAACTAATGTGCACAGGTGCCACTTTTGGTTTTGTTTTGGTTTGGTTTTTAGTCTCTGCAACGTGTATTGACTGACACAGAATCCATCATCAGAGGTGAGATATAAAGACTTAAGGATGTACAGCTGCTCTCAAAAGCTGCATAGGGCTGGATCATTGAAGTCCATGTACTAAGTGCACACAAGAGCTTAATTAAGGCTGTAAAAAGTCTGAATAATGATTCACTGCTTTCCAAAAGAAGTAAGAAAATTATGAATATAATATGAAGTTTTGTAGTTGAAAGCTGTAGATGTTAGAAGATGTCAGTGAAGGAGATTTCATTTTTGAATATGAGT